>NC_135497.1:207041656-207224156 GCF_052857255.1 Amblyomma americanum | reverse complement strand
TAACATTTAGCGCTCAAAAATAAAGGAACAAGACAGCAGTTCACCGCTGGCAGCTCGCGTCACTGTCTACAAATGAACTGCTTAAAGACCACCTTGCTTCGCTTTAATTCAGTTTTCAGCGAAGGCTCTGTCATACTCGACGATCCGACCTAATTTTCTCATCGTACGCAGAATCCAATTTGCGCAATAATTTTCCTTAGATGGTGGTGAATCAGAGGCTATGACGCTGTGCTCCTAACGAGTTCGCAAATTGGACACATTGATACGGCAGCCAGATTTTGGGTTGGACGTACTGCAAAAAAAGATAATATGAAAAGAACAGAATGACTAATTTGTTGACATTTCTCTGAAAGAACTTGAAATAATTCCATGTGATCGAAACTCCCCTGGAGCGCCCTAATGGGGCACTGCTCATGATCTGTGGAATGGGTTAGGACGCAAGTACAATAAGCATTGTTATTACGCCACCGAGTGCCAACCAGTAGAACATAAATCGCACTTTCACAAGGGCTCCACCTAGATTCTGTACTTGAACAACGGGGGGGGGGGGGGGGGGCGCAGGGCACCATTTGCGGCCGGCCATCAAGATACAGCGCCACAATCGCGAGTGCGACAATAAAAGGCCGTCGCAAAAACTGTTTCGTCCGTGCTCTGCGGGCAATGAAAGGTTGTCTTTATGGGTAGGGGCAACGAAGGCAGCCGACAGATACCGGTGGCTGCTCTGACGTAAGACGAAGCTGTATTACATGCGATTTCGCTATCAGGATGAGGGTGTGGTTAATCGTCTCTCACGCGAAGGAGCTTACAGCCGATAGCGTTGTCGTGGTTTTGTTGGTTTTATTTCTGTTTGTAACTTCCTGAAGCCACACGTGGGCTGTGCCGGGGACCGTAGTGGAGGGCTTCGCATTAATTTCGCCAACCTACGGTTTCAACGAGCACCATCATCGGATTACATGAGACCGTTCTCTTTTATGTCCCGTTTGAATGCAGGCACTGCGGCCAGGAATCGACGAACCAGTTACCTTGTGGTCAGCAGAACTGCTCGTCCATAGCGGTCTGATTAAAGTAGCAGATGACAGTCCGGAGTGGCCGGTGCGTGCATGTGTGTGTGTGTGTGCGTGTGCGTGTGTGTGTGTGCGCGCACACACAGAAACATGGCTCCACTCGATGCCAACGGATTAAGCGAACTGACGGGGACAATAGGCGTGGCGCGGAAGGGAAGGGTAGAAGAAAAAAACTGGGTCACCGGTACGGACCGGGATGCTGCAAACAAGCTAACCGAATAGCTTCCAAGCTCTGATATGACAGTGTACAGAAAGCCTCCGTCGCGCGAGTTAGGCGGAACCATGGAGCCTGTTCAGTTGTGTCCCCGAGAAATCATCGCTGACCCGCCGAGAGTGCCCATTTCACCGCCCACATACAGTGGATGCCAAGAATGAAGGGTCGAGAAGCGCATCGGCATTGCAGATCAATAAGCGTCGCGAAATATTGGCAAGGATCGTGCGTCTGTTGGAAAAGAATAAACAAGGCCCCTCGGTGGCGGTCGTCCTTGTGCCATAGACTTGGCGTGCTATTCGTGAAGGACGATAAGAGCATTCGGCAATGTTTGGCCGCTTGAGAACTTCTTTGAGCATTCTGAGCGCAGCGCACTGCGAAAACCAGAATCATCAGGAAAGGAATATGGCGATATTGTATGTCTCACTGGCGTTCTGCCGACCTCTAATCGCTCACTGCGACGTGGGAGCGTACGCCTGTACACTCCTGCTTCCGTTACTCCAGTTACGCGAGCGGCAAAATTCAGTGAAGTCGGCGAAAGTGCGCCAGCAGTCGGCGATTTTTTGCTTGCAAGAAGTGACGGCCCCTTCTTTCTAACAACGGTGCTATTCTGGGGTCAATAAGGTTGACTTAAAGGGGCACTGAAGACCGCTCCTAATAGCAAGATGTTTCATCGAAAAAAATATATATTGCGGCTCCTTCTGGCTATGTTGATGTTTGTTTGTTTTTCGCAGGCAAAGATGCCATTGTTGCTCGAGAAATTGGATTTAAAAATGGCTCGCATGCTGGAGCTGGGGTGTTCGATCCCCAGTGCCGCCGGGTACCCACTAGTGACACAATAGGTAGAAGCTTCCCCTGTCCTTGTGCTCGGGCTTCTTTACGGTGAATTGGTTGGTAAATGTGTCTTTGACCCCACCTTGAGAAGCCGAAAAAACCTTGTGACATGGCGCTCTTTGGCCCTGCAGATGCCCCCGTGCCATAAAATTCACAGTCATCATTATTGAAAAGACGAACATCTTTTATACCTGCCAGAGGAATCAAAATCGCGACGTCGGGACCAAAAAGACTTTCCACGATCACCGCGGGAACTGGATGGCTGTGTGACACAACCTTGGAAATCTGCGCGCAAACAAACTGTCTCTGCGTCACAGCGTCACAGCATATTCCGAAAACGGAATATGATGGCGACATCTGTACTTAATTGTTTCAACCTTTCCTAGCTTATTTAAAGCTCCGTTTTCGGCGAAAGTAGCCTCTTTGTCGTTAGAAAGCGGTAACAGGCGAACACCAATTTATTCTTAGTGTCCTCTTAACCATTTGCTTGCCAATGTTCCAAAATTAGGACATAGGGAACTGAATTTTTTATTTCCCTTCAAAGTACATCCTTCGCAATCTTTGTCCTTGCATATTGCATGATAATTGGGGTAAACACCGCAACTATAATAATTGTCATTGACTTATTTAAGGAGGCTCAATTATTACTGCTAAACGAAACGGACATAAAATATATCCCTTGTCAGAAAAACCGAGTGTTGGTGAGCCCCATTCGTCGAAAAAAAAATGTTGAAATGAACAAAACAGAACAAAAGTAGTGACAAGTAGTTGGTGATTTTGTTTGAGAAAAGTTAAGAACTAAAACCTGTGTGTCTTCCATTGGCAGGGAGTTTTGCGCAAATGTTCCTTTTATGGAACTGGAACATTGGCGTTTGGCAGTAGTAAAATTCTGACAGGCGACACTAATATCAGTTCTGCTTTACGCTGGCTGGCGTAAACGCTGTCCCATTCTGTCTATTAAATGTGTGGCCACAGATTTGCGGAAGTTATCGGGCAATGCATTCATGGGAAGCGCCCCAAGCGTATGCTGTGTATTTTGTATCCGCCGCATGTCTTCGGGCTCTCACCTCCCTGCTACGTGCGGCGTCTGAGAGGCGTTTCGAAGCATTTGGAGATTCTCACAAACACGCGTCCCACTTGATGACAGCAAAAAATTGCAGGAAATGAAAGGCGAGGCGCATTAAAGGTGTTGTCACGCAACATCTCCCCCTTCCCCCCCTCCGAATCGCCCTCCCCCACTAGAGCGCACTTCACCAGGAGAGGACGCCCGGCCGCGGCGGCCGTGTTTCGATGGAGGCGAAACGCAAAGGCGCCCGTGTGCTGTGCGATATCAGTGCACGTTTAAGATCGCCAGGTGGTTGAAATTATTCCGGAGCCCTCCACTACGACACCTCTTTCTTCCTTTCTTCTCTCACTCCCTCCTTTATCCCTTCCATTACGGCGCGGTTCAGGTGTCCAACTAGATGTGGAACAGTTACTGCGCCATTTTCCTTCCTCAAAAATAAAAAAGAAAACGAAACAGGCACGCGCAGAGGTTGGCCACGTGATCACGGAACGGAGAAAGGCGTGGGTCTTCGTGGCACGTGCATATCATTGCTATGCCGTAGAAGCCGTTGCTCAAGAAATGCTTTGCTTCATGCCTACCACGGCTCCTGAAGCGCCTAATGAGATGCACTCACGCGGTGAAAGAAACCATTATTCAAGCGTAGTGGTTTCCTAAGTGATTTGCTGTCTAATTTTCCAAGATATTGCAGGAAGCTATAAGGTTGCTTGAAGAGAGCAAGTGGAAATTCGCATTCCACGTATAATAAAAGCCGTTTCAGACGTCATTAATATGCGTATATGAGAATGTTTCAGAAATGGAATATAGAAAATAACATGCTTAATCACTGTAAGTGTGTCTTCATTTTTTGTTCAGCTTTATTTCACAATGCGTATGCGAATTGTCAATAGCGATTTTCGTAATCAAAACATTCCTTCATAATGAGGCATTGACAAGGTTAAGTTTGACTTATGTACAGGCCACGCATAGCGTTTCTGAAAAGTATACGAATCACTCTATTTTCTTCTGTGATAAGCAGTCAGGCTCGTTTTGCTTCGCCAACATTCAAAATCTCTTGAAACTGACAGGAGAAATTTCCGTCCTGACCTACAAAAGCAACGACACGACTCAGAAGCGAACCCTTCGGGTACTATACACTCCTAAGGATGCCCTGCAACACTTACTGAACTGATGCTGACTATGATTCAGATGAAGCCTTAATGTTGCTTTGATTCAGATTCAAAATGCAGAGAGAAGTTCTCGCTCTCCAACATTAAGTAATGAAGTCCATTGCAGAGAGTGGTTATGAGATGTTTCTTAATAATAATGAAGAAAATTAAAAATTAGAGCTAAGAAAATCCTTCTCTGAGCTCGATTTCCGCACGACATTCAGTTGCCATTTCACTGTCCCAGGGGCGCAATTTTGCGCGATCATTTGAAGCAGCTTACACGCATACGCCGCGGAAACTTATAAGCTATGGTTGCCTCTTCACTTGAACTGGTTAGCGCTCGAAATGACGCCGTTGTTTCCATCGCTGTACAGAGACGCATCGCCGTTATGTTCGTTTGCTGCTTCATTGATTTGCCAAACTCGGCGCGGGAAATTCCACCAGCGAGTATAACGCCCCGCGCGTGATTCTTATTTCAAATGTGAAAGGGGTACCCAAGGTAAAAGCCAAGAGTGCGCTTGGCAGCAGTCTTATCTTCCGGGTGCGATGAATCCAGCGACCCTCTGGTTGCAGGAGGTGACGTAGGAAGGTGGCGTGGAAAGGAAGCTCGTTGGCGTCTTCATCTTATCAAAGCTATCGTTGTAATAACCGGTGCGTGCCAAGCCTAACATACGCGACTGCTAGCTGCTAGGTCGCTGAATGTGCAAAAGTAAACACGGAAAGCCTAGACGGGGTCTTTACTGATATTTGCACATTGCTGCTTTTACGATGCTCTTTATATTGAGCCATATGCACATTATGTTCGTCCATTGAAGGATATTAGAACATACTTAAATGTACTTTCAATATTGGAGAAATTAGCGGTAAACTAGACATTTACCAATGATCGAGCGCTTCTTAGGGACGTGGGGCTCGTCATATCCGGTGCTGAAAACAGTCGCGGAATGGGGACACCGTAAATGCCTATATCTTTGTTTTTGTAGCTAATGAAATCATCGGACATCAAAATTGGACCAAGATCGGCTCACGTATATTTACTGAACCCCGCATATGCTCAGCCTTGTTCAATTTGTGTTGCAGGGCTCCTTTGAGGCAGGTTAGTCACTCAATTTAAAAGTTGAGCTTAAAGATGGTTTGGGAATACAGCACACCGTGCGCGGCGGATGAAAAGGTGATGAAGAAAGGATTGACGCGGTAACCGTGTCGCTCAGAGTGCTGCATCGGTGGCGGCAGCAGCTGGCTGAATGCCTGCTGTTCCCTTGACGTAATGAAATTACTTTTGTAGATGGCTCCGCTTTACCACCTGCGTGATGCTGCGCGGCGTACAGTGTACCCATCTGCGTAGTATCTCGTTTACAGACAATGGCGCGATTTTGCAAAATGCAAGAGAGACGGAGCTAACGCCGGCTGGTTAACTACCGTAAAGGGCAAGCAGATAGGGTGATGTAAACGAAACATATTTCACAAAAAAATCGAAACGCCTTACGTGCTATAGGTTTCGTCCAACGCAGTCGGCGATGAGTGCAGCTTTATGAGTGACTATATACGTAGCTGCATGCTATTGTGTGCTGGCTTGACAGCTCTGACGAATGCAATTAAAAAGTTTATAATAAAATTGGTTTTTGTTTTCGCGACTGCTTTTTCAGTTTAGGGAAGCGGCTTTGAAGAGAATTGACGCCAATTCGCGTCGGTGGCAGTGCCCGCATTTCCAGTGCACAGAATAAAAGCATGATTTGTTTCTAAAAAAATAATGAAAAGAAAAGAATGTAAAAAGTGAATACAACACATTCACTGTTTATAGGTCTACAGCCTGTTTTAAAAGCACAAAAAAATTACTTGGCTTTCTTCTCCCCGTTTACAGCCCCCCTCCCCGCCTTTCTTTCGCCCTTTAGGGCAAAATGCCGTTATCGCAGTCATTTCTCGCTCAACAGTTATCACTGTCAGTTTGTGGCCCTGGAGAAGCGCCAAAACTCGGGGATTTTCTTTCAAGGCTTGTCATCTTGGTCAACATCATTTACCCTTGAGGGTCCCGATGGGGCTTTACATAATAGGTGGGAGAACAGAATGTAATAATAAATTATTTTAGGGCAGTTTTATTTCGCATGACCAGAACAAAGATAATCGCTCTCGAATAGCGGGCAATGAAAGAAGGGGAGCTGCAATGAGGGAGGGCCATTTGGCTGAAATTCTAAACGTTTGAGGATTGCCCTGACCTCTTTGCTCCCATACAATCTAATCTACCTCCATGATTAAGTGTAGTACCTCGACGGCCACTTTCCTCGTCTCTGTGGGCTCCCCTCTCTGATCGCCCCCATTGGCGAGCGAAAAATTAGACATGCCGGCCAAAGACGGAAAGTACGCGCCGTCACCGGCCAGTCAAGCCCCAATGTGCTTGACGGAAGGCTTTATTGAATTTATTGATAAGTTTTGAGTCACCAAGGTAACAAAGTGGGCCATGTTGTACGCCGTACTGGAAGGTTCCGGATGGATCTTACCACCTGGGGCTCGTGTACTGAAATTTCTGCATACACGAGCGTTTCTGCGTGCCGCGTCTGTCCAAGTTCGGCCGCTGAAAGCGGAATAGAAATCGATGCCTTAAGCTCAGCAGCCAACCGGCATAGCCTCTGCGCCACCGCGGAGGGTAAATATGTCGAACAGGAGAGACACGCTGAATACATTAAAAGTTATATGGCCTTTCTCGAAGCTCCTAAACAAAAAGATGAGAGCTCGCAAACATGTTCCTGCGTCCTCTCGTACAAAAAGAATTGGCGTCACTTAATTCCCAGTGATGAAAAAAGATGCGATTTTGTTGCAACAGAAGCCACGAACAATGACCAACATAGTGAAAAGGATTGGAAGCCTGGTAGACGAGCCGATTGTTGATTCTGATATCGGTGTGTGCCACCGCGTCAGTACCTTCAAATCCGACGAGAAGAACATTGTCGTCCGTTTTGTGCAGCGCACGAAGCGAGACAAACTCTTCTTGAAATGTAAGAAGCAGAAAACTGACACTAAAGACCTTGATTATGGCGGCGAAGGCACTCCTGTGTACGTGAACGAACATCTGACTGGAACAAACAAAAAACTTCTCGGTGCAGCCATTGCTCAAAAGAAAAGGTCCGGATGGAAGTTTGTGTGGTTTGCTCGGGGCTGAATTCTGGCTAGGAAGGACGAGGAGGCAGACATTGTGAGGATAGCAAAAATGGCAGATATTGCGAATATTTCAATCTAGATACCATGACCCGCATTTCTATGTGCTACAGAAACCCCTAAAATGGACAGGCAGGGAAATTGTTGTTCCTATTATGACAGCCCTACATTCAACAAAACGTACACAAATAGTGACAGTCTGCTTGCTACGATGCATCTGAATATGAGAAGTGTTAAAAACAAGATAGATGATTTCGAAATGTTTCTCGACTCACATACGGTAAAATTTCACGTAATAGTCCTTACTGGGACATGGTTGACGAACGCCGATGCGCCGCCACACATTCAGGGTTTTAAGAGCGTAACCATTAGTAGAGAAAATAGGTGAGGCGGCGGCATAGCCATATACTTCAAAAATTGTTATCCATATGTAATTTTTGGTCATCTAACTAAGATGAACGAAAATATCGGAAACCTTTTTGTTAAGATATCTAATGTGGTGTACAGACCGCCATCCGGCATTGTAGCTGAGTTTATAATTTTTTTCGAAAACGACCTGGAATCACTTGGGAATCTAGCTGCCTCTTTTGTTATTCTCGGCGACGTAACATTGATACATTATCTGATGGACCATGCGCAAAGAAATTTCTAGATATTGTTCATGAGCATGCTTGCAAAAATATGATAACGCTACCAACCAGAATTACTTCAAATACAGCCACGTGTATTGATGTCTGCGTCACGAACATTGAAGTCGAGAATCTGTCTTCTGGTGTGATAACAAGCAATATCAGTGACCACATGCCAGTCTTTTGCCTGGTCTCTGTCGCGGAGAAGAACCATGTCAAAGGGAAGCGTAACAGGTTACTGGATCGTACAATGAACGAAAACACGTTGGAAGACTTCCGTTCTCTTCTAGAGCAAGCAGTCTGGGATCCCATATTTAAACACACCAACCCAAAATCAGCGTATAAAAAGTTTCTTCTTCAGTATCTTTCGTGCTATAACGCAGCTTTTCCTCTGCGAGAAAGTAAGACAATAAACATAAATATAAGAAAACCTTGGGTAACAAAAGATCAATATAAAAGAATAAAAGAAAGGGATAAAATGTACCATGCTTTAATAAAGAATCGTGATCCTTCTCTGCTTGCTGAGTATAAAAAGTTCAGGAATAGACTGAATTCGGACTTGAAAAAAGCAAAATCCGGTTTCTATCAGCAAAATTTTACTCAGATTAATGGAGACCAGAAAAAAAATGTGGGACGTGGTTAACCACCTTATGAGCAGAAAGCAGACACGAGATGGTGTGCAGGAGATACTGAGTGGCAACGAGCACGTCGATGGACAGGAACTGGCAGATAAAATGAATCGTCACTTTGTTAATATTGGCCACTATGATGGGCAAAATACGTGCACAGATAACAACCCGCTAGGACATAGCCTGCCAGGATCGATCATGCTTTTGCCATCTACTCCTGCTGAAATTGAGAGAAAAATGACGCAACTAAGGAATGGGGCCGCAGCTGTTGACGACGGAATAAAAGCCCTGCCTCTGAAATACACCGCATCTATTATTAGTCCAATACTGGCACATATTATGAATACAATGCTTGAGCCTGGAGAGTATACTGAAGAACTAAAAATTGCCAATGTCACACCCGTATATAAAGGTGGTGGAGTACTAGACTAATAACTATCGCCGGATTTCTGTCCTGCCTGTTTTTTCAAAAAATAGTTGAAGGTGTTATAAGTGACCGACTCGTGTCTTTTTTTGAAAAGCATCAGATTATAACCTCTGCTCAGTATGGGTTTCAAAGGAAAATATCAAAGGAAATAGCCTTGATTCATAATAAAGAAAAGATTGTGGAAAATATTGAAAACCTACTTTTGACCCTAGGATTATTTTTAGACTTAAAGGGAAGCTGAAGCACTTTTCGAAAAAAATGAGTTCTCTACGTCATTTTGTAGCTTTTAGTCCGCTGAAACAGAATATCTCATTCCAAAAGAGCGGAAATAAACGCAAGAGCTGTTTTTTAGAAGAAAACGCGCCCCATCGCCTCAGGGCGCCGAGCGAACGCCGCTCTTGCCCGCGATTGGCCGGGACTGTCGGGACGTCATCAACGGGGATCTCCGGCCGGCACCGACGGCGTTGCTGCGTAGCGCGTTGCTTCAGCGGGTTTTTAAGAACTACGTTATGGAAATTATGGATAATTCAAGCAGTGCTGAACAGTTTGGACTTTCACCATGCATGTTCGAGCCATCAGCAGCTTCAGAAAACGGCGGCACCAACGACGCCGCGGAGTGCGCCGGCAGCGAATGTCAAGTCGCGTCATGTTCACGTGTTGGAAATCTCGACTTGATGGATGGATGGATGACAGCTTTTATTTCCACCGGAAATGGAGAAGCCTTACTACTCACCGCCCCCGGCACGCAGGCCTGGAGGGCGGGGACCGGTGCCTCCGTGACTAAAGGCTAACAAAGAGACTTTATCTCTTCGCGGCATCAGCCGCCAGGCGAATTGGCTTGTTTCTGCCGAGCGAGTTCTTCGCTGCGCAGCAGGGCTTCCCAGCTTTCTCTGCTATCAATAACTTCGTCGACTCCGGGGTAGTCAGCGCATTCCCATATTCTTTGCTTCCGGGTAACCATGGAACCGCCGGACTGTCGGAATCTGGACGAGCGCGCGCAAAACTATTCCGAAATCGTTGAGAACTACAGACTAAACAGAAAACTGGCGCCACCGCCTGATAAGAGGCTAATATAGAAGTGACCGCATGGTGGCGCCTGCAAGCCGGAAATTTCGTTAACCCAGTATGGGCCTTTCACGTCCTACCAGGGTAACACGAAAACCAAATCTCGACTGATATGTATGTTTTGCGTAGGTGCATGCGTGTGCATATGTTTTGTGTAGGTGCAAGTGGCAGTAAAAAAAAAGTAAATTGCGTCGAAACGTTTCTGTGTACCGCTACTGCATAAAAGCCTGGCCACCAAATTCTTGTAACGCCTGTAAACATGATCTAAATCAGATCACCGGCACGCTTACACGAGTCGCGCGAGGTAAAGCATCTGTTTGTTCATTTATTTATGGTTACTTGCCTAATTACCCCCGAAGGCCTTTTAGAACTATAAAAGAATGCAAAACTGCATGAGTTTGAGTGGGTGCACTGCTGTACTGCAGCGCGAAGAGACGAGGCGACCGGGAGGAAGCTCCCGTGTGCGCTTTCCTTCTGTCGCATGTTCGGGCTACTGTTCAACCATGAAACTCTTGCACTTACCTCCGTGCGTTGTTTTTTTTTTTTCATTCTGAACACGCTTTTGAACAATTATTGCTGCGTTCCGGAGCTCGCAATGCTGCTCATCAAAACTAGTGTGCTGCTGTCTGTTGCGTATCGAGATAACCAGCAGAATTACTTGTGGATGATATACATGTATGCGTACCGCGGCTCGACAACTTTGTCGTTCTGACTCAAGGACAAATTAGCATTAATTCTAGCGCCATTGTCGATCGTCAGCCATGACCAAGCGCTCATGAATGCAAATGTTTGCTTTGCTCCAGTGTACTAGGCTTATATAATGGCTTTTTTTGTTCAGTTAGGCGCAGCTGCGTGTGCTGCGCGCTGATGAAAGATTAAGAGAATTGCTTGTGCTGCCATCAGGTGCACGCAGTCAGGAAAATCAAAAAGGCACGCAGTGCATAACGAGCTCAAAAAGTTCAAGGCTGTGTGCCTCAGTAAAGCATTGCTGGAAGTGGCTTTAGCTCAGCATGGATGTGAACCAGCTGGGAAAGGCGAAGAGTTTACAAACAGGTAAGAAAGTAATATAACGAAAAGAGAAATATTGCTGCACATATTCTGTGCAGGCAGTTTCGGCATGTTGCGTACAACCAGATTGTCTGGTTAACGTGGAAGAGGCTGACGGAGAACAACCGACGGATTCTTCCAAGCTGTGGGCTGAGCGCTGTTCGAAAGAAGTACCATACCAAAACTGGTTTATATTCAGGCTTCAAGCATTACACGGAACGCCCGAACGAGAGAAAGTAAACGGCGATGGCAGAAGATTGCGTTGATGTGTGGCTCCGTAAAGCGCGGGCCGCAGCGAAGCAAGCGCAGCCGGCCGGCCGACTCTCCGTGAATGGCGTCACTTCCGCCAGTTCTACCGCTCTGCCCCCCCCACCCGGCGCTTCTGGAAGCGACGAGGGCGTGCCGGCGGCGGCTTTTTAAGAAGCCATTGCAGCTCTGTTTCCGAATAGAATCGGGGAAAAATTTACACACATGATTTTCAAGGTCCTTTCTTCCCAACCACAGCGTTTCATGCGATTTGAAAACCGTTTCAGCTTCCCTTTAAGAAAAGCTTTCGATACTGTACAGCACGACATTTTGTTAAAAAAGCTTCATATGTACGGCGTACGAGGCGTACTATTGAATTTATCTACAAAATCCGGAACCTTATACCTACACCCTTAAAACAGATCCTATATTATTCCCTTTTTTACTCCAGATTGAGTTATGGAAAAATTATCTAAGTGAACGCTGCCAGTATGCTGACATGAATGGCGTATCATCCAGTAAAATGCGAATTCTATACGGTGTGCCTCAGGGATCCATCTTAGGTCCACTTTTATTCTTAGTATACACAAATGATATTACTTCAATAAATGACTTTTCTGATATAGTTTTATATGCGGATGACACAAATGTCTTTTTCATAGGAGCAAGCAAAGAAAGCTTAGAAAAGGCTGCTAATGAATACCTAGGTAAATTATCACGGTGGTTTTCAAACAACAAATTGAGGTTAAACACAAGCAAAACAAAGTACATAGTTTTCAAGCCCATAAATAGGCAAGACTACACAAGAAAAAATAAAACCTATGAAGGAAATTTGATAGAGCAGGTAAAAGAACAACAATTTTTGGGCATATGGTTCAGTGAAGAGCTTTCATGGACCACGCACGTTAATAAATTAACAGCTGAACTGGCGCAAATAACTGCCAGCATCTACAAAATCCGGAACCTTATACCTACACCCTTAAAACAGATCCTATATTATTCCCTTTTTTTACTCCAGATTGAGTTATGGAATGTTAGTTTGGGGCACCACCACAATCTATAATTATAATAAGTTAATTGTTGCTCAAGAAAAAAGATACTACGCTTGTGTGAGAATTACAAAGGCGATAGAAGTAACCTGCGAACCGGGCCTCTTTTCATTAAATACAGTATGCTAAAAGAAAACCAGATCTATTACTTCAAACTACTGCAATGGATCTACCGAAATAAACTGTATGTCCCTCCGATAGAACATATGAGCACATACCCAATCGGCGATCTTAAAAGGAGAGCGCCAAAAATACGAACCAATTACGGTAGGCAAACGATAACTTTTCAGCCCACTAAACTGTTGAACCGCTCTGAAATAGACGTCGACTTCAACAAATCCTTTGCTATTTTTAAAAGTGAATGTAGAAGCATCTTGGTTATCTCCGGGAATTTCATACACGGCTCAATGACTTGCTTTAACGGTTGAATAACCATATTCTAGATTTTTTCGGGGTGTGTACATGAAGATTGTATTGCCACTGTACATGTATTGCGTTTTACATTGTTCCAAAACCACATTATTTTGAGATTGTTTTTTTTCTTTCGTGGTGTAAATGGTTCTGACGTTTTATTGCGGGTTTCGCATTTGATGCATAATGTTGCCTTTGCTTTTTGTGTCGACTTGCGAGCGTAACCAGAAGTCTTGTTTTGTACTGCATGATTGATTTGTTTCGGACTGATGTACAGGGTGGTACTTTTTTTTTCTGCCCTTTGAAAACTTGTATTTTTTTATCGCAATCGTTGTACTGACCTAAGTGTATCTGCGAGATTTTTTCATCGATGCAACCGCATGTACAAGGGGCCAAGGCCTCGTCAGGCTTTTAGCCTTTAGCCTTGGCCTCCTCTTAGGCACTGTCTGAGAAAAATTAAAGGAAAAAAAATTGATGGCAACTCATGGATCCAGGAAGCAAACAGAAAGAGCCTGATACAAACTGATTGGACATTGTAGCTGCACCTACGCACTCTATATAAGGATCGTGTAGTCGTGTCATGAACATTAAAAGTGCTAGCAGAGCGCAGTGGGAATCTGTGACAATAGGTAACCTGCAGCTATTTTTGAAAGAACCCTTGAAAGAACAGCACACAACAAAAAAGCATGCGTCGGAACAGCACTCAAAAAGCATCACAACAACAAAATAGTGTCTGGAAAAGAGGACGAAGAAAAAATAACACGGCTGTGCTGCGTTGTTTCAAGAGCGAGTATAAAAGAACTAAAGCGGTTATACAGATTTTGCTTACATGGCTTTTTCTGTTTTATGCAAGCAGAATCTGCGATGAGGTGAAATTGGTCTGGACATCCACCTACTTTCATTTTCACGCTTTTTCTTTCGCTCTCTAACCCATCCCGTCCGATAAATTGATAAATTTTGGCGAACTGATTTTCAGTCCGACGGCGGAGTAATTGGTCCCGTAATTATCGTCGAGTATCCGGAGGTGTAGTGGTTTGATGCTGACGCATTAACCGTACGACTTAAGCCTCTAGACGATACCTAAGTGAGCCGCCGCGGTGGCTGAGTGGTTACGGCGCTCGGCTGCTGGCCCGAAAGACGCGGGTTCGATCCCGGCCGCGGCGGTCGAATTTCGATGGAGGCGAAATTCTAGAGGCCTGTGTACTGTGCGATGTCAGTGCACGTTAAAGAACCCCAGGTGGTCGAAATTTCCGGAGCCCTTCACTACGGCGTCTCTCATAGCCTGAGCCGCTTTGGGACGTTAAACCCCCATAAAACCAAAGATACCTAAATGTGTGTTTGCGCTGTCGTACTTCATACAACCAGTTCATAAAGCGTTTGCAATACTAAAGGTCATTTGAAAAGAAAAGCATCTACAACACACAAACAAAAGCTGTCCTCTTAAGTACTGTGCCATGAAGCATAACCTAACATTTTGCGTTTGTGACTATGGTAGCTCATCCTTCTCGCAGCGCTGCACATACTACGCTGTGGTGTTTTGTCACCGCGCTGTTTTTTCCCTGTGCTCTTCCGTCAGTGTGCTGTGTTTTCTATGTGCTGTTCTGACGCTGGGCTGTTTCCGCCGGCGTGCTGCGTTGAAGCATGTTGTTTTTTTCAGTGCTGCTTTGTCGTCATGCTGTTTTTCGTAGTACTGTTTTGTCGCAGTGCCGATTTTTGCATGCTGTTCTGCAGTGTGCTGTCTTATCGTTTACTCTTCCTCAACGACTCAAAGGAGACACTGTTTTCATTAAGGTAAGCTATATGCCGAAGGTCGATAAAACAAATAATTTCAGCTTATGGTCGCTTGCTACAATCAGACGCCTCAGTGCGGAGTTCTTTTATTCAAAGGAGCAATTAATCACTAGCGCTCCTACGGGCACAGCCAAACGGTGAATAAAGCATGCTACGCAACTTTATTAGAAACTTTGCAAATAAAAAAAGTAACCTAATATAGCTGCGTTCTTGCGGAGGCTAATGAATAATAACGCCGTTGATTGATTTGTACTCCACCACGGAGGATACCTGTAAACTGATTAGACTAACTTCGTTCCTGCGTCGAGCTGTTGATCAAGTTAAACCAGCCCTGCCATATTCTAGTCGTCATTACTTGCTTATTTGTTTGGCAAAGCGGATGCTCCGCACAGGCGGGGATCCCGGATCCTGGTCCCGGACCTCTACGTTTCCTTCAAATGCGCAGATTCTGAGAAAGCGCTGCCTCTTCTCACTCTAGCCGTACCGCGACACTCATATGAATAAAATGAGTAATTATTCCTTTTAATGAAATCTACTCACCATGGGGAATTCCAAAGTACATATTAGCGTTGGCTGTTCTTTAACTTCAACAACTTTCAGAAAGCGATAGGTTTTATCTCAGTTTCTGAGGCGCTTGTATCTCGCGCCAAATCCATCTCCCTTACAGATATTTTTGCAACGTAAAATGCTCATACTCAAACAGAAATGAAAGGTTTTAATCGCAAACCTGAAACAGCCAACAGGGAATCGTAAATAAAATTATTTCCAAGGATAGTTTTTGTATTGGTTAGTTGATCTTTCTACTGAACTTGTAGCTATGTTTTTAGCAGAAAGAATAGGCAAGAACGTATTGACAGCGGGAGCGCAGTCCCCGTGAACAAAAATAAAATGCAAGTTTTCATGGGTATGAGGCAAACGTTAATCACTCCCAGACAGTAGCGTGTGGATCATTAAACATAATTTTTGCAATAACCTTTGTTGCGTTCATTTTAGCGTGGGACCATAGGCCCTGCTGCTATCATGGTTTATGCTTTTGTGCTATACAGTCAAGCCCACTTATAACAGCCGCAGTTATAATGAACGCTCGCTTATTACGAACAAGGGTGGTGCTAGCGTCAAATGTATGAGGGCAATGACACTACGTCTTAGATAAAACGAACAAGTGTGGCCACATAACTCATTTAAAGCGAACGAGGAGGCTCTGTAAACTCGACACCGAAGTCGAAAACCCCCGTTTTATTGCAGGAGCAGAGAGTAACGAGCGCCTCCAAGTCTCCGATGGACCTCCTTCTCCGCTTTCTAAGGAAGGAATGCGACCAGCCAAAGGCGAAAAAATAATACAGGATGAGTGTAACGCCAACGAAACGTTGAACCAAATGCGGCCGTCAAGAACGCATGCCTTGAAAGGCAGTGCCTAGCGCCGGTGAAAAGTGCCCATGGGCACTTTTCACCGGCGCAGTTAACTTGCAGTTAACTTCGCGTTACTGTCCTTCCACGCACGACACGATCATGGACAGCAGCGACCGATGGCCGACGTGAGTCATCGGGAAGACTCACAATGCGCACTGCTTTGGAGGCTACACTCTTGTGCGCTACAGACACGACACGAAGGCCGGGGCGATGCGCGACTTTTTTCTTGTTTTTTTCAAGGAGTGTTCCACTAAGCATATATTTAGAGGAGGCATGGGAGTCAGAGGCGACTTCTTCACAGAGTGGCTTCAAGAAAATAGGAAGGTCCCGTTCGTTTTCGATAACCACGCGGCGCACCACTACTTCTCTCAATGTGGCGACCACGCTTTTCTGCCACTGAACGCGACGAGCCAGACCTGCCACTTGACATGGGCGTGATTCACATTCTTGAGGTGCCCTATTGGCGCCGTGTCACCAGTGCATACTGAAAGCAATTGACTGGCTTGGTGCCCACGTCCCAGTTCGGGTAACTCTCTTCTCCGCCGTGCAGCAAGTTCGCGTAGATGGAAATGACTGCTGGGTGCATCGAGAATTGCTTCCGGCCGTAAGGCAGAGTTTGTGATTCCAGGAACGATGGAAGACGCTGTCGAACACCCACAGTATCGGACGCATTTAGATTTTTGGCAACACGTCGTCAGTGCGCAGCTAGCCCGACCTGATGTCGTATGGAATGACTTCGTTGGCGACGGTGATGACGTCGGCTTTGGAGAGCCATACGAAGACTATGGCGGGAAGGCCGTCGTATACCTCAGATGCCGAGGAGGCTCTGCCGCGATTATTTATATCGGGTTCCTAAAACATATTGTTGGTAACAACGCGATCGTGGAGGGGCATGTGACTGCTCTGGAGAGCTTGAAAAGCGCCGTAGTAGATAGGGTCTATTCTGAATAAACAGATGCGCATAACGGACTTACAGTGTAGGATTTTCAGATTTTGTATTTTTGGCTGTAACTTGAGAAGCACACTCACTACGACCCTCGGATGCAACGAACGCAATCCACGCGGCCTTCAAGTCTATTATAAGTGGGGTCGATTGTATTTCTCTCATAAATTAAATTACAGTGCCTAATATAGCTCTGCACTCTTTATCTCCGCTGGCTCATTTGACATAGACGTGGTTTTCGAGCTTTGTTAATATTCGTAGCCTTATTTTTGCACAACATATTGGCCACTGAAAGTTTCACTCTTGAACTTTTGCATTAATCTTCTTAATTTGAGCGAACAGCTCTGTGGAAGTGAGGTACAAACAAGGCACGATGCATAATTTTGAAGTCATGCGGTCGGTAGATAGGTCTGGCAATCAATCAATCAATCAATCAATCAATTAATCAGAGATGTCTACTTTCTGGCTAAGGTGGCCGCACTTCAGAGGCACACTGCACAATCGCCAGTGTTTTGAGATATCGATGCACTTGAAGGAAGCCCTGGAGGTGGATTTAGGGTTAGCGGGCACCTGCTCCTCGGCAGGCTTCGTTGCGAGGTAGGCCGCTGACGACTCGAAAACATTCGATGCGACGCGTCCTCTGTGGCCACTCTCTTGGGCTTGTGAAGTTGAATTCTTCGGGAGGCTTGAACTGAAATTTCGATATCACCATTGCGCCTCCATCGGTGCTGCTTTCGGTGTTCATTGGTGCATTTTCACGGCGCACAGGGACAAATCGATGGCTACTTTTTCCCCCGGTCGCTCAGGTGATTCGGACGGCATTAGCTGCTGATGACTTTACCTCTGCTCCTTAACGCACTGGGTGCATCGGTGGGCAAGTTCTTCAATTTCTGCTAATAAGGCCCGGCCACCAGACAGACTCGGGAGCTGTTGCTCGACACTTGACAAACTCAGATGATCCTAATGAGAAATGTTGAGATCTATTCGCGCATCGCTTCCGGAACGATGCTCCTAGATGATTGTGCGACGTCGTCTTTTGGCTGTGCAGAACCAACATCCTTTGGTTGGTAGAACTGTCTATTTTACAACTATGACTATAACGGTATCGTTCGGCGAAATGTCGCCGTCGGCGTCGTTCGCGCACGCCGCCCCTCGGCCCACCATCTGCAAATGTGAACGCGCTTGCAAACTCACCAAGGCAATGCGGGTCGCTTAAACGATCATCTGACGGCTGCCACTCTTCATCTTCGGACAGTGACACATCGGACGCCCTTTCGGCTTCAGATGCCGGCTCTGCTAGAAGTGCGATCGCTGCGATCATGGTGTTTGTATCGTCCGTTGTCACTCTGCAATTGCTCCAGAGCTTCTCCATATCCTGAGAACGCTCCAAGAAATATACGTTTTATGTTTTCCGCCGTATGCCATTCAAAAGATATTTAATAGCCATTGATGCAAGCGGATACTGCCATCTTCAATAAACTGTGCATTTATGCTACACAAAATCTCGATCGATGCATGCGCGTTGCGCTGTCCTTTTTCAGTGACATGAGACGATTACTTTCTTTAACAAGTGTCATGCGGCTTGTCTACCTCACATTAGAACTTGAAGGTCGAATGATTGCACCCGTGAGGAGAACGTAAATCATCTGCGAACCAGAATATGCTGGGGCATGGGTTAAAATCGCGTGGCTTAAAATTTAGAAAAACAAAACAAAATTAAATGAGTGCTGCATCCATATCACTGCCATATTCATCCCGCTTTCTCCTTTCTACATGCGCTTAACGTTCTGCGCTTTCTTCAGACGATATTATGATGATATACAGATAATCAAAGAAAGAAATATTAAGCAACTGCACTCAATGATCTCTAGGTGGCGACCCCTGAAGAGTAATTACGCTCCTTACCCTCCTCGCCAATCACGCTCCACACCTGGCCCCTTTTATCGAGGTACACGTGGAGATAAACAGGAAAAGAAACTAAACCTTAGTGCTGATTTCTCGGCAGCTTGATGTATTGCCTCCATGTTGCAATGTTGTAAAAAAAGCCACAGCAGACGGCGATGCTCTCGTTCACCCGCAGTTTATAAGCATTTCCTGACAGCTAGAACCGATACGCGCGAATTGTCGTGCCTTCTTGGCAAGCTAGTCAAGTTCTGCAAATTAGACACTCTTGTCCAGGGCCCAAACAGCCACAACAGGGCAGACTACTGGGTGCCATACCGCCACAGGACGCCTGTGCGTCTTTCCGTGTCGTGGTTGTTGTGGTGCCGGTGTCATCCTTTTGTTCTACTTTTTTTACATTTCTTTCTTTTCGCATACTGCGTCCTTATTGATACTTGCCAGTGAAGGGGAGAGGTAAAGAAAGGAAAATTTCGGGTACAGTGTTTTGGGAACGTAAACTAACAGACGGCAACTTGTACGTGATGCATATTTCGTTACAACAAGAGAAATATTGGCCTTGATACTTTTTCTTTCAACTTTCTTCATTATTCTGTTGCGGAATGATACAGGTAAGGTTCTGACACTGGAGGAGACAAGGGCAGGCTAGAGAACAAATGCGAGTTAATCATATTCTAACTGTGATCAAGCAGAGAAAATGGGCATGGGAAAGGCATTTAATGCGGACAGCCGCAAACCAATGGTCACTTAGCGTAATGGAGTGGACTCCAGCGGAACACATCGTTGACAGGTGCAACAGAGAGGCAGGTTGGCGAATGAGATTAGGATGTATTAGTGATATAGGTGGCCGTGGCTGGCGCATGCCACGGAGGCCAAGAAATATGCCGGTGATCGTAGTTACCACACCAGTCAAGCTATTGCCCCCCCCCCCCCCCCCCTGCGCTTTTTTTTTACATCCTCCAGCCGCAGTCCGCCGACCTTATCGCTTCTGCCGTGCCCTCCACGTCTCCCTCCCTCTTATCCTTGCACCTAGTTCCGTTGCTCCCCTTCCCCCCCCCCCCCCTCCCTGCTTTTCAGAATCTCAATCTCGTCCAATCTCCCCAACACCCCCACAGCATTTTATTCACTAGCTAGGTGTGCACTTCACATTGTACCACCTGCAGTGGGCCTTCAATTTACCCAAACCACCATAAGTGATGAGAAGACCTTTTGCAAGAACTGTTCTTTCGGCGCCTAAGAACACTGACCCTGTGAGGGCCACCATGCAAGCGCGCCAGCTGTAGTCTGCGAAAATTGGTGCCCCCATCGCTAATTTAACCAGTGCTTTGCTCCACCGAACACACGCCTTTGAGGATTGTAGCGTCATTCGTGAACTAGCTCCAATTGATAAAAACGAAAAGGTAACAAGCTCACGTCGCGATGAGCGATAGAAGGAGGACGGAGGTTGAAAAGCGACTCCAGAGGTTGCTCCCAAGAGATAGCTGAGGAGAGGGGAGAGATAGAAGGTAGCTTGGCTTAGCGAACTAGCTGCATGCGGACAAGTTCATTATGTTGTAGCACCACTAGACGAACATACGCTCGTCTGGTTGTCCTGCAACATAATGGGTCCCTACCAACTCGCCCAAATTTCCAACCTTTTACGGATTAGGGAGCGCGTGCGTGACCGGCGCGTTCTGGTTCTGATTCTACACTCTACCAACATATTATTTCCACCACCTTAAGCAGAAAATGCCGGCATTATTAAAACAACTATTGCCTTTATTTTTCGTACTTGGCAACGAATTATTTCGGAAGTAAATATATTGTTCAGTGCGGTTGAATAGTTATGTTTTATATGTGCGTGGCACAGACATAGGAAAAGGAAAACTGTTCTCATTGGCCGATTCACGAGGTAGATCAGCTACAAAAGTTTCAATAAAAATTTCTGCGAGCAGGTGAAAAGCGAGAACTTTAATGGACTCAAGTTTATCAACTGCTTTTACGTAAATGATTTGCGCAGTTATTAAATACGTATTTTGGAAGCATGTAGTCTGTTTTCATAATGCTACTCTACTTTTATTTATGACAACTCGTGAATTCTATGCTATTTCATCATAGCACAGCTCTCGAATATCCTAACTTTGGCCAGAGGTGGCGCCACTGCGCAGCGCTATTATCATCCGATACTATGATGAAATGCTTGCTGAATATACAGCGCAAGGCACAACAAAAGTACGGAAACACTGAAAGAAACACACGGGCGCTGACTATGAACTGAGTTTTATTTCGGAAGCACAAATAATATGTAGTCGAAATAGGGGGTGGAACATCGAGAGAAGGCTTCGCGGTCGCCGGAATTCAGTGGTGAAGTCAATGAATAAAACATGTAGTTACAATTTATGAACAGTATATCAGCGATAAAAGCCGTGTGTTGTAAGGAGTAAATGTTTAAAAATGCAGCAATGAAGCTTCAAAAAGAGTAGATCCTGAAGTGCTCTCCTCGTTTGACCATTGTGTGGATCCCCTCACTTTGACGACCGAAAATAATAAATACTGCAATAAAACAATCATAAAAAGTATAAAATTAAAAACATAAAAGCCATCCTCTATGCTCCTTGTTTTTGGTGACTGTTGGCTCCCGTCATTTATGTCATAACGAGAACCTCTTTCCATTCCCTTTTCTGCTGAAAATATGGAAGATTGGTCTTTGAGGGTTATAAACTTGCGGCTTCATTTTTCTGGTACGCACACCAGCTGGTTCTTTGAACCCAAAGGTAAAAAGCCATTCCTCCCATTTGCGTCTGCGCGTACGAAGCTAGTAAAGCGAGGCGTTATCAGCCCATGTTTTCGCAATGCTCCTCAGATATCCTGTGAATATCGGCTTCAGGGCAGCTTGTACAAACAGGTAGAGCGTCTTCTTGCAGTGGGCTAACAAGGAAATTCATGGGAACAAGCGCAAAAAAAAATGCTCTTCTAACTCGCGAGGCCTATTTTTAAAACGTGCGTAAAGTCTTAGGTGAAACACCCAGTCTATGTGGAGCCACAACAGAGCCTTAACCGTTTCCTGAACCGGCTCGGGACGGTTCCTCTGATTCGTTGCGGGTGGAGTTAATTCCAAAGGTGGCGAAAAACATTCGAGTTCGTTGCGGTTCTTGTTCCGGGCGAAAATGTGAGCTTGGTTCTGGTTTTCGGCTCGGTTCAGGTTCGACCCACTGCTTATCGTATGCGACCCTAGAAATATATGAAGTACGGATAACTCTATATTTTTTCAATGAGCGAGAGATGCACGAAGAGTGGCAATTGCAAAATCGTAGAGAATCAGAGGGCACCATAGAAGGTGCGATCCAGAAAATATATCTAAATTCTGAACTTTTCTGCGCTGGGAGGAGAACAAGACTCTGGCCTCAGTTTTGGCATTGCCATATCGGTATCAAGCAAGGGAGCGCTTCCAGACGCGGGGGGTTGAAAACGTTCCCTCCTGCTGCGACTGTTTCGGATACCGTGCAATTTTTCAGTGCGCGAATTGCTGTTTCCCAGTAAATCTACAGCTACGAAAACCCGCCGCGGTGGCTCAGCTGGTGGCTACGGCGTTCGGCTGTCGAGCACAAGGACGTTGGATCGAGTCTCGCAGCAACGACCGCATTTCCATGGAGGCGAAATTAAAAAGACGCACGTGTGCTGTGCGATGTCAGCGCACGTTAAAGTTCATGGTATGTGAGGGTAGCGCAAAACGGGACAAGGGACAAAGAGAGACGCACACAACACAGGCGCTAACTTCCGACCCGCAGAAACCTAGGCGACCAAGACGAACGTGATCCGTGAGGGGACACAGGCTCATGCGCCCGGCAAAAAATAATGAAAATCAGGTGAAAGGGGAACTACGGACATGCACGGCTCAGCGATTCTTCAAGAAGGCCAGCTCTCTTTTGGACAGGGAGATAGACGGCTTGCTTACGCGTTTATCTTCCAAGGCAGCGATACGCGCTGCTTCAATAATCTCACGTGTTAACTGATCCCGGTGTCTGGCAACGATCGAGAACTTGTCCAGAAATGGCACACAACCACACTCCTTACAGTGCAAAACCAGATTACTGCCAGTAAAGGTTCTCAAGTTGTTTTTGTTTTTGTGTTCCCGAAGTCTCTCATTCAAGAACTTTTACTGGCAGTAATCTGGTTTTCCACTGTAAGGAGTGTGGTTGTGTGCCATTTCTGGACAAGTGCTCGATCGATGCCAGACACAGGGATTCGTTAACACGTGAGATTATTGAAGTACCGCGTTTCGCTGCCTTGGCAGATAAACGCGTAAGCAAGCCGTCTATCTCCCTGTCCAAAAAAGAGCTGGCCTTCTTAAAGAATCGCTGAATCGTACATATCCGTAGTTCCTCTTTCACCTGATTTTCTTTATTTTTGTCCAGGCGCATGAGCCTGTTTCCCCTCACGGATCACGTTCATCTTGGTCGCCTAGGTGCCTGTGAGTCGGAAGTTAGCGCCTGTGTTGTGTGCGTCTTCCTTTGTGCCTTGTCCCGTTTTGCGCTACCCTCACATACCAATAATCACCGTTACCGACTCGACCAAGTTTTTACCCTTGTTAAAGATCCTCGGGCTAGCTGAGGTTTTATATTAAATTTTTTTCCACTATTTATTTAAACTTGGCGAGATACTACTGACTAGTAGTCCATAAAAGCTTCCTCACAAATCAGAATTTGCTGCATAAGGAAGGTGGAGCTTTAAGTTCTCTACATCATGATTCTGATAGGTACAGAGCCTTTGTATTAAACAATATCGTTTTAAATAACATCGTGTGGGCGTCTACGGAATCGGCCTGTCAAGGCAGATGGACGGAGCCCATCAGACCACGGAGCAAGTATGCGCCTGCGCAGAAATCCCACCAGCTGCAGCTGACGCTAGCAAATCATGGGTCAAAATTTAAAAGCTATCGCGCGGTACAGCGGTGCGTGATTGATTGGCAGGCATTTATGCTATCGTGCGTATAGGGCTACTACGGCAGCTTGGCGGACGGTTACAAGTCTATCAGGAAGGGTTCTTACCTGTGAGATGCTTTCATAGTTCAGTCCCTGGCTTCCTAGCGCGAGCTGCAGATTCCGAGTCAGTGCAAAGACATTCTGAGGAAGGGTACATCTGATGACCTTAGCACGAGAATGTTCTTTCTGCACAGGAGCATACAGTTTCGTTGCGTCGATTCATACGGCGCTGACCAGCCAGCCACCAGGTTGACTATACACAATATTTTTGAAAATATTGGTCAGCTATGGGCCTAGGCTTTTCAGCACCCAAGCCTGAGCCTGCAAAAAAAAAACAACAACAACAAAGTTTGGTGCTTCGTTATTGCCTTGCTCCAAGTTGTACCCCGACATTGGGTGCGGCTATAAATAAAGTTCTTGACCGTCACTTCAAAATGCGGGACTGCTGGGTTCACACGGCGAATTAAAGCACAAAATTTTATATCAATTGGCAAGTTTTTTTTTTACCACACAAGAATACAAACTACTTTTTATTTATTTATTGCACACCTCAAATGCCCCTAATTATAGGGTATTATAAGATGAAAAATAGCATACGATATGCAAGATTATTTGTAAATTAACGAGACTGGGTTAGAGCATAATATTTGGGATGACATTCCGAAAATAAACGGTGCTGGCGGGGAGTGTGGCATCGGCAGGCAGGTCATTCCAGTCGACTACTGTATAAAAATATAAAGGATTCAGGTGCGCAGTGGTACGCGCGCGCGGAGGATAAATGGATTTAGCGCGACCGGTGCCAAGCGAAACGTGATGTGCTGGTCTTCGAGGGAAAAGTGATAAAATGTGTGAAAGAGTATCAGTCTGTAGATTTTGCACCCTATCCCAAGGTCAGGTATGTTAGCTTTAGATTTCATAACAGTCACACTATAATTGGATACAACTCACATGTCCAAAATTCTTGGACAAAAATTTTGAATACTGGAAAACGGTAAGGTACTGTTATGTAAATAATGATGGTGACAGTTCATTCTTCCGGTGTGGAGCAAAATTTTCCTTTTAAATTGCATCCATAGGTCGCATTCAGCAGTTAAGACTACTGTAGTAGCTTCTGAATCTAACGATAATACTACAACTTCTAACTTTAAACTTTAACTTTAGGGTTCGAATAATAGCGGAAAACTTATTTACGTCGTATTGGCTGTAATATATGCGGACCAAGAATAATCATGAAATATGTTAAATCCCAGATGCTTGCACGCTGATGTGGGAGAAATAACAAAGCTACACAGTGCATAGTTAAGCATGAAATAAGATTGTCGACAACGAAATGAAATTAGCGAAGTTTTTTGCACATTCTGAGACATTTACCACGTTTTGTACCAGTATTCAATGTGAAAAATTTCAGACCTGAGGGCGCATGTATCATCGTTATTGTTAATGGGGTGATAAATACCACAAATGTCGGCCAATAGGCGAATGTTGGAGGAAATGTTTGAAGTAATGCCATTAATTATTATATTAGAAAAAGCAGACAACCTAGCACAATGCCCTGAAGCACACTTAAAACAACGGGACATCTGGAAGTGGTATTGTTGGCATACACAAATCGCTGTCGGTTAATAAAGAACTAAAAAATCTACTCAAACACGTGAGGATGAAGATTAAGACGTGAAAGTGTTAAAAACTGCTGTTTGTAAAGCTTGTCGAAAAATTTTTCGAAGTCCAAAAATAAGGTGTCAACGGTAAAGTTATGGTCAAGGCTAGCAATAAGATCTTTGATGAATAACAATAATTATGTTTCACAAGAGCGACCTTTACGATGTTCATGCTAGTTGGGATGAAAGAAATTACAAGTCATTAGAAAATTTACTGCATGTGAATGAGTTGCATGTTCCATTAGTTGTTCCATTGTTCCATTAGGGTAAACCTAAGTAAGGCATACGGGGCGATAGGAACTGGATGACTATGAAGGGACTTTTTTTCGATACTGAATGACCTTGCCTGCCTTCCAATCTTGCGGAACCAAGCCTGGTAAAAGAGACAGTTGCAAAATACGCAATAAAATAATGCTTGGGACGTGCTTGGTGTTCATAATATTCTTCAATTAATTCCGTGCACACCAGCAGATGAAGTTTCAGGGATTCATATGTTTCATGATTCCGCGGGGTTCAAATGTTTGGTTATAGATTAAAGAGTAATCGAAAACAATATTCTGGTCCGTGGTATCAGGGCCTCGAGTTAACACGGAACAAAAATTCGAATTTTGCACTCAGACAGTATTCTGGTCTGGAATAGTGGCTTCATCTAGGTCACACAATAAGAAAGGCTTGGAGTTAGCAAAGGTAAGAATGTTCCAAACATTTTTAGGGTTATTACGTAGCATGGAAGGCAGGGGGGGGGGGGGAGTAAATAAAATAACCACTTTGTTTTGTTTGGAGGAAAAAAGAACGAATGCAGCATCAAGCACGCTGACAGGTTTGTCCCATGCAAGCATAGTGTAGAGTACCGTATACCCCTCTCCTGCGGCAAACGTACGCAATACAAACTTCACATCACATAGACTTTAGACTATAGAAGCCCCCCGCAGCAGCAGAGGCATTGGCGGGAGGTGGGTATATGGCCGACCATTGTTACCAATGCCGTAATTTCACGCTTGTGTTACGTGAAACGCGAATCTTGAAAAAGTTTCATCCTAACTCAGCATAGAAATTTACAAAGTGTACTGTATAAAGAAAGAATACGCTGCAGCTGCAGCGGGTGACGCGCCCACGCCTTTTTGCAACGAGCCATCGTGAAGCCCGTTTCCTCCGCGTGAGCGTCACGGATGGAAGGCCCAAGCTGTTTTGACGGCCAGGAAATAATTTCTTGGTCGGCTTGGTTGGCTTGGTTCATTTGCATGCTGAGTCTCCGCGAAGCCACTTGTCACGGGCGTTGCGTGCTCTATCCGTCATCAGTCATTCGTCTGGACGTCGGAATTGTTCAAGATGTAGCAACCTGGTGATCTCGTGTGGAACCCATTTCTTTGAGAGGTCCGCGAAGGCCAGAAAACTAATGTCGGCAGCGTGTAATTAGCGCCTATAGCAACGGGAAGCGCGGACCACGCAGTAAAGTAGAAGCAAAACGTTCCGCATGGTTCGTTTCACACACGCGACATGAACGGATGGGTGCGGCGCTGAAAAGAAGCAAGCAAACGCTACACAAGGCTCTCGTCAAGCGAAGCATAACTGCGTTTCAGTCGAACGGCCGGTCTCCACGCCAGCTATCTTAAGCCTTTGTTCAGCTGTCGCGCTCACCAAACTATCAGTAAAAGGCGACACAGATCCCGCGCTTTTATTCGGCCACTTTGGGATATGTAACAGCTGGTTGCTTTCAAACCAAACGTGGCAGGTATGCTGTTTGTCTATCTTGTTTTTGTTGTGTGGACAATCACCGCTCATGTAAGTGTGTTGTGGTGCCCTTCGCTTCGGGCACTATGCAAATCGTCATACACGAAACGTATAAACCAGTGCCAGGAAATATTTGTCTGCTGACTGGCTTTGACTATTCTACAGCTTTCACGGTAAAATATTTGCAGAACTGCCACCAGAAGGTCGAAAAAAGAATTATGTAGAGAATAAGCCTACGTCTTTGTCTCGCAACGTGTTCAAGATATTTCGCATATTTTTCCTTTCTTTGTATTGCTTAACAACACAAAGAAAACCCGAAACAGGTCAGAAAAAAAAATGCTTCTCCATGTACGCACTGGTCACATTACCCGATCTGCCGGTACAATGAAAAAGGAAGTGTACGGCTTTTTTAGCATGCTATTTTCCATCACCGGGGTACAAGAATAACCCGCCCCGGTGGCTCAGTGGTTACGATGCTCGGCTACTGATCCGGAGTTCCCGGGTTCGAACCCGACCGCGGCTGCTGCGTTTTTATGGAGGGAAAACGCTAAGGTGCCCGTGTGCTGTGCGATGTCAGTGCACGTTAAAGATCCCCAGGCGGTCGAAACTATTCCGGAGCCCTCCACTACGGCACCTCTCTCTTCCTTTCTTCTTTTTCACTCCCTCCTTTATCCCTTCCCTTACGGCGCGGTTGAGGTGTCCAACGAGATATGAGACAGATACTGCGCCATTTCCTTTCGCCCCAAAACCAATTATAATTATATATTTCCGCTTTTTAGCGCATTCTCCTCCTGTCCAGTTAAAGTTAGGAAGTCATACTGTGAAGTGGTGCACTATTCGATCTTCCTAGTTTCACGTCGCGCAAAGGCCTAGAACGTCACAGCAGAAGTGCTTCATACACTTCACTGTGAAGCCTTAAAAAAGGTGCGGATTGATGTGAAGAGCTTACACATTGAGGGCCGGTCCACTAAAAGAGATGAAAGACGAGACGCTACTGGAGAGGCGTGCCAGTGAAATAAAAGGCGATCCTCACAGCAGACGCAGTTGACGTGGACGCCGATGCGTGCAGCAGTGCGCAGACGGCAGATGCCTGTTCATCTTTTTCGACTGTGCTACAAACGCACGCTTCTGAATCGCATCGCAGAGCCAAGAGGATGCAACTACTGCTGGATACAACTCAAGTACGAAGCGGCAATCACCCCTTAAAGTAGTACCTTCAACCACCTGCGCCGAGCTATCATGACGTCGCGGCCTACCGCATTGCACCAGAGAGTAATGCTTGCAGCGCACCCGATCCAAGTGCGTCCGCTATCGCAAATAGTTCCCAAGAACGCCGTTATTTCCTGCACTTATAAAAATATTCAGTCAACGCATAATGTCCCCACCAGAGTTCAACCTGTAAAACGGCTTGTTTGTGAACAGGACTAGTATGTTAACAAAGAAAAAGCAACGCAACTGTGGATATATGCTTGGCGTTGCAGAAGAGCGCTTTGCAGAGCATTACGATTTGACAGAGTTGAAAAGTACATTTTATTAGTGATAAAGTTTAACTGCCGCGCATTTAATGCTCGGAGTTACTGACACTGAGGGGAGACGGAAGCGCCGACGAGGGCGAGAGACTGAACAGCGTGCTTTTATTTATAAAATATCGCCGGAAAAGTTCCCCGCCGAGGCGTGCCGGTGTGCTTCCAGAATTCGTAAGAAAGGCCGGCCACTCTCGAACTCATCGTTTCGTACTGTGACAGCTTTGTCAAGCTCGCTGTATTCGATGCGTGACATCTTCGCTATCTCTTAACGGTACATATTGTGGCTATTGTTAATGCCCCCGCCTGCAGCATTTCATTGCAGACCCCTGAGCTGGAAAGAATATACAACCGTTGGATCGTCTCTGCATGAAATCGTGGCCGATTTATGTGCTCTAGTTGCGATGACCTACGCTGTTGTGATATGATGTCGGGATTGTCGATTAACAATAATTCATCTGCTTGCACTCCCGCTAAGCTCTTGTGACGTTTGGTAAGGCAAGGCGACAACAGTCACACACGGCCTAATTGTTTGCCGGGGCAAGGGCTTGTTTTGTCTGATAAGAACGCTGCTTATTTACAGACGGTGCTGCTTAATTCCTGCATAATAAAGTTAACGACTGCCAATGTGCGCACGCTATGTCGTGTTAAGTCACAGAATATGAAGCGCATACAGCTCAGCTTCTACACCGAGGAACAGCCCCATATCCCGAAAAGCTTGCCGTGCAAAAAATTTTCTAACATGCTCTGCATATTCTTATTCAGCACAGCCTAAGAGAAAGGTATCCTGAAAATCTAATATGATGGTGATGATGAATTTTAAAGGCCCTAGTTATCTGTGTTCAATGAGCGCGATGGCTCAAAGCGTTTTTCGTCGACACTAGGTGGGGTCAGAGACGCGTTTTTCGAGCATTTCACCCCAAGGAAGCCAAGCACGAGGCCAGGGAAAAACTTGTACTAATTGTATCATGGGTTTGTACCCGGCGGTACTGGGAATCAAACCCACACCTCTCGTGTACGAGGCGGAGGTAATGAAATAAAATATTAAGTATGCCTTCTTCCTCAATAGCTTCTAGCATGTCTCACGTATATGTTCAGAGAAAACCTGAAAACACGAAAACCGGAAGCAGTAGCTGATTCTGAAACCTGTGAGTCAAATAAGGCTCAGTGAGAGTCGAATTAATGTAGCAATTATGTGTTGATGAGCTCTCTCGACCCACCATGCTCCAAACATCGTGTTACGGTGCTGATTAATAAAACTGAATCAACGTGGTCAGTGAGCCCATAAAAGACACTAATGATATTGCAGCGGGTAGACGACGACGACGACATTGAGCGAGTGCACGAGTGGACGAGGAAGAAGACGAGAACTCATCTCTGGCTGTGTTCTGAGTGTCGCCCGTAGCTGTTCATTCGTTTTTGTAAATAACTGTAAATATATTCTTTCCCGCAACATATTTGGTGGAGGTGCGGCTTTCCTCTACGCCTACCGAAGACGGAGCTCCGCAGCGGCCGCCAGCTGACTTCGCTCACCATGACCCAAGACGCCTCCCAGCAAACATCACAATCGGCAATGCCATCGCTCGTTGTTTCTTCCCCTCGTGACCCTGGGACATTTTCTGGCACCGACAACGTTGACGTGGACGACTGGATCAACATGTATGAACGCGTGAGTGCGTACAACCGCTGGGATCCGACTCTTATGCTCGCGAATGTCATCTTCTATCTAAAAGACACCGCCCGCGTCTGGTACGAGACTCACGAAGATGATTTGACCAGCTGGGACGTCTGCAAGCAGAAACTGCGCGAGCTGTTTGGACAGCCGCTCGGCCGAACACTCGCCGCTAAGAGGGACCTTGCATCCAGAGCTCAAACGTCTACGGAATCCTATGTTTCCTACATTCAGGACGTGTTGGCCCTCTGCCACAAAGTTGACAATAACATGCCCGAATCTGACAAAGTGGGTCACGTGTTGAAGGGGATCGCCGACGACGCCTTCAACCTGCTCGTCTGCAAGAACTGCACTACAGTCGACGACATTATTAAGGAATGTCGCCGCTTCGAGGAAGCTAAAAGCAGACGTATTAGTCAGCCGTACACACGCCTCCCCAACACGGCTGCGACTTCCTCATGTGAAGACCTGCTGCACCGGCAAACTCCTGCGCCTCCAGAAAATGTGACCCGCATCATTCGACGCGAACTCGAAGCTATGTCCCCTGCCTCCCTGCCTCTACGTGATGGCGACAACCACTTGCCCACCATCTCGATGGTACAAGCCGTCGTCCGTCAAGAGCTTGCAAACCTTGGTCTCCAGCCCGTCAGCCCTGTGCTTCCTTCATCACCCCCCGACATCACAGCGATTGCTCCTGAACGACCTTCCTACTTCGCTCCACGTCGCCGTAACACTAACGACTGGCGGACACCCGACGACAGACCCATTTGTTTCCTCTGCCACCGCATTGGCCACATCTCCCGTCACTGTCGCAATTATTGGTCTCGTCGTAGCACATACAGTCATCTAAGCTCTCACCGCAACGATGACCAGCCCCGCCACTTCACGCCCCCTCCAGCCCAGCAGAGTGCTACCGTTGGCGGCCAGATTTCCCGCTCCAGCCGCTCTCCGTCCCCCCTGCGTCGGCAGTCTCGTTCGCCCCTACGCCGTCGCTCCTCTCCTGGCCCCTACGGACGCTCGCAAGCGGAAAACTAGACGCTGCAATGTCTGGAGGTGATGCTGCAGTACAGCCCCAGTCCCAAAATCCTCGCTTAGCCCTTCGCGCACACCAAAATTTGCTCGCTATTCATGTCGATGGAGTCCCTGTGAGAGCCCTGATCGACACGGGCGCGCACGTGTCCGTCATGAGTTCCACCCTACGACGCCGCCTCAGAAAGGTACTGACCCCTGCACCCACAGCCGTTCTTCGCGTTGCCGACGGCGGAACGCCTCCTGTGGTTGGACTATGCACAGCCCGTGTGACCATATCCGGCCGCCATACATCCGTTCTATTCTCTGTTCTGGACCAGTGCCCTCATGACGTCATTCTTGGCTTCGACTTCCTGTCTGAGCATTCAGCCCTCATCAACTGCGCCACCAGTGTTGTCCAGCTTGACCTTCCTCTTTCTGCTGAGTCGCCGTCCCCAGTTGTATCTCGTCTTTGTGCTGTCGACTTTGTCCGTCTACCGCCTCAAGCCGCAACTTACATTTCTTTCTCATCTGTTCCCCCTGTCCCTGATGGCCCCTACGTAGTCACTCCGGACCTTGACGTTGCTCTCACGCGAAGTATTGCGCTTGCGCACACTGTATTTGCAATGTCGGCAAACCGTGCGTACCTTCCGGTTCTGAACTTTGGCTCGTCTATCCAACCGCTCCCGCAAGGCACCTCACTCGCCACGCTGTGCCCTGCTGCCGAATGTGTCATATCAGTGGTGGACAGCTGCTTACCTTCCACTCATCAATGCCTGTTGCCTGCGGCAACATCACCAGAGAAACCAACGGATGACTACGCCGACATGATCTGTTCTGACCTACCAGCGATGCAAGCTCACGATCTTAGGTGCCTCTTATCATCTTTTCGCGACATCTTCGACTTTGATGCCCGTGTTTTGACTCGTACCTCTGTGGTGACGCATCGGATAAACACCGGTGATGCCGCTCCTCTCCACAGACGTCCGTACCGCGTGTCCAGCGCTGAACGCACCATCATAAATCAAGAGGTCGATAAGATGCTCGCAAAAGACATCATCGAGCCCTCGTCAAGCCCTTGGGCTTCTCCATTTGTCCTGGTAAAAAAGAAGCACGGCAGCTGGCGCTTCTGCGTTGATTACCGGCACCTAAACCGCATCACAAAAAAAGACGTATATCCTCTCCCGAGGATCGATGATGCATTAGATTGCCTCCACGGCGCCAAATATTTCTCTTCAATTGATCTTCGATCGGGGTACTGGCAAATTGCCGTAGATGAAAAGGACCGTGAAAAGACCGCCTTCGTGACGCCTGATGGCTTATACCAATTCAACCTTTTCCCACGTCCCTCTCCGGTAACAAGTGGATCTCTGTCGCAACTGATTATACGACTCGGTACGCCATCACGCGTGCTTTGCCCACCAGCTGCGCTACCGATGTCGCCGATTTTCTTCTCCAAGACGTAATTCTTCACCATGGCGCCCCTCGTCAACTGCTCACCGACCGCGGTCGTTATTTTCTGTCCAGAGTGATTGATGACATTCTTCGTTCATGTGCCACGCAGCACCAGCTCGCAACAGCTTACCGTCCACAAACCAACGGGCTTACGGAACGGTTCAACCGCACTCTCACCGATATGTTAGCAATGTACGTCTCACCGGACCACCGCGATTGGGACGCAGCCTTGCCTAATGTGACATTTGCATATAACTCTTCACGGCATGACACAACAGGCTATTCCCCTTTCTACCTTTTGTTTGGTAGGCACCCCCTATTGCCTTTGGACACACTCATGCCGCCTTCTTCAGTCCCCACCACTGCTTACGCTCAGGACGCCATCGCCCAGGCCACACTGGCTCGCCAAATAGCCCGTAGTCGGCTCCGTGCCTCTCAAGCTTCCCAGAAGTCCGCCTACGACCGCCGGCACCGGGCCGTCGAATATCACCCCGGATCACTCGTCCTTCTCTGGACGCCGTCGCGCAGCGTCGGTCTCTCCGAGAAGCTCCTTTCTCACTACCGTGGCCCTTACCGTGTGGTGCGCCGAGTCACCGACGTGAACTATGAAATTGCTCCCCTTGCGTCCTCGCCATCGTCCTCTGGCCCCTCTACCGACGTCGTCCATGTATGCCGCCTCAAACCTTATCACGACGCTCCTACGCCACCACTCTAACGCCGAGACGGCGTTTCATCAGCCGGGGGTCCTGCAGCGAGTAGACGACGACGACGACATTGAGCGAGTGAACGAGTGCACGAGGAAGAAGACGAGAACTCATCTCTGGCTGTATTCTGAGTGTCGCCCGTAGCTGTTCATTCGTTTTTGTAAATAACTGTAAATATATTCTTTCCCGCAACAATATGTCAATTTAAAATGGCAGCGCACAGTAAATCTATGTCCAGTACAAATGTCTCCAATAACGCAGAAATTTTTGAATGCTGATCGTTCACTGCCCAAACTATATACACTAATGCAATCGGCTGGTATTGGTATATGAAGTGTAACGTCCCAAACGGATGGCGTAGTGGAGGGCTCCGGATTTTTTCGACCACCTGTTGTTCTTTAGCCCGGGCTTGCATCGCAGAGTACACGGGCACCTTTTGTTTCGCCTCCATCGATACACGGCCGCTGCGGCCGATATCGAACCCGCGTCCTGATGCTCAGTAGCCCAGCGCACTAACCACTGAGCCGCCACGACGGGGCTCAGTGCAGTCTGCACATATATTCTTGACAAAACAAAACTTGCTTCGCCTGTGCGAACTTAGGATGTGCTGGTGTAGTACAACACAAAAGTAATCCCACGCTGTGGGAAACTTGATTCATGACACGCAAGAAATACAAAGGAGCACAGTTATAACAAAGATGCAAACGTTCAGGGACAATCTATCAAAGCAAAAGTATGTGTCTGGTTATGTTTTGCTTTATTATCTACTTATCTATTATCTTATTATCTTAATATGTGTTATGTATTATCTATTCTCTGTTATCTGTTTTCTTTATTATCTATTACATATTATTTATTATCATTATCTTGAAGATCATAACACCGTATTTAAATACCAGCACGGTTTTCGCAAGGGATTTTAATGTGACACTCAGCTCGCCAGATCTGCTAACGAGTTATTTACTTCTTTGGATGCCGGACTTCAATTCGATGCTTTGTTTTTGGATTTTCCGAAGGCATCTGATCGGATTCTCCACCCTAGACTACTTCTCAAGCTATCGCATCTTAATGTTCACCCTCAGGTACTAGCATGGATTAAAGACATCCTTCCATCTCGCGTTCAGTTCACTTAGCTGTTAATGGTTCTAACTCTACAATGAACCATGTCACATCTAGTGTACCCCAAGGGAGTGTGCTAGGTCCCCTGCTCTTTCTGATATTTATTAATGACTTACTAAATTGCATTTCTTTACAAATTAAACTGTTTGCTGACGACTGTGTTGTGTGCCGAACCATTATGTATGACTCTGACCGACAATCTTTGCAAACTGACCTCGATTCTATTAACACTTGGTGCCAGTTGTGGCTTATGACTGTAAATCCCTCTAAGACAAAGCTCGTCTCCTTTACTAGAAAATCTTATCGCATCCCAACCACATACTCTCTTACTGACATAACAGTTCAGGCAACGTCCACTTACAAGTATCTAGGAGTTTACCTTCAATAAGACGTAACCTGGAACTATCATATTAACTTGATTCAAGCAGCTGCTAACCGTTTTCTTGGCCTTTTAAAAAGTAATCTTCGACATGTTCCAGCGTACATGCGTAAACCTTGCTTATATTACATTAATTCGACCTAAAACTGAGTACGCTTCAGCCATATCAGACCCAGGTCAAGTACATCAAAGATAACATCGAATGCCTGCAAAACCGTGCTGCTCGTTTAATTTATTCTGACTACTAACGTTTTATTAACATCACGGCATTAAAATCTCGCGCTGGACTTGAAAACCTTTCCCATCGTCGCAGACTCGCTCGCTTAACTCTTTTCGACAAAATTTACCATCATTCGTTGCTTCACGACAATTTCTTTCAATCATCCTCAGCAGTATTTCTACTCCGTGACCATCCTTTCAAGATCAAACGCAACACATGTCACACTTCAAGTTTTGCCAAATCATTCATACCCAAAACCATTATTGATTGGAACGGGCTGCCTTCCACAATCGCAACTGAAATCAACGCGACATCATTTCATGAACATTCAAAAAATGAAAGCGATGTGTAGTTTTCTTATAGTTCTGTTCTGCTCACAGTAATGTGTTTGAGTTCTTTTTTTCGTTATGTTTATTACGTTTTTTTCATTTGTTCATATTGCGTTTTGTTGTTCCGCCACATTTTCATACTTGCTGACTCTCAGTTATTGCGCTTTTCTTGTTTTGATTTTCGTTCTGTTCCTCATGTAAGATGTTCTTTCGCGTATCTTCATGTTCGAAATTTACCACCCCCTATGTAATACCTTCGTGACGAAGGTCTTTAGGATTATCTTGAAATAAATAAAATAAATAAATCATTGATTAGTTTGCATAATAAGGTTTAGGCATTGAGAAATGCATATTCAGAGGCCGTGGTGGAAGAGGTATAATGCCTTCGGCTGGTGAGTATGGGCTCCAGATTCTGTCGCAGTCATTGAAACGATATTTAAGTGGCATCGAGATGCAAAATCAATCGTGTACGTGGAATGTTGGTGTATTATAATGACCCCAGGTGGTCAAAGTCAATTCCCATTTCAATATGGTCTCCTTCATGGCCACAGTTTGCCGTTAAGACTAAACACCAGAGACAATGACAAATGCTCATTAATGTTTTTCATCCACAAATGGAGTGTGCCTTTGGTGTCATGCTTATTAAGAAGATTGCAGCTGTTCATGCATTCCTTAGCCCAGTATTCACAGTATTTGTTTAAACAATTCGACAGAAACTTCAGCTGGAATGTCGCAGCAAAACATATAAGTTATTTATGATCACCTTGTTGGGTCCCCCATGAGGAATATAAATAATTTGAAGAGTGCAGCTGAAGCGACAACTTATAAGAAGTGATAGGGCAGTCAATTAGGTCAGCATGCATAGTAAATACAAGTTCGAAGTCATTTTGGCGCATACAGCGTGACACAGTAAAAAAAGAAGGAACACCAGGTCATACACAGCGCTCATATTTAAAATATTATTTCAGTGACAGCACGTATAAATACACAGCGGTTCTGATAAATATATAGCAGAAGAAATGAGACAACGAAAACAAAAACTTGTTATGAACACTGTGTTCGTTTTGGCGGTGTCTTTTTTTTTTCATTTTGTAATGCATTACACTTGTTTGGACGGTTTATTTCTTGTTATAATCGGTTACATTTCGGGCCACTGAAATAATTTTTCAGTTTCTAGTAAACGGAGTGCATCGCCATCACAATGGGTTCTTTCTTAATTTTATCATATCGCGCTTTGTGTTTCATGATGCTTCCGAGATAACTGACCTGCCGTAACCAAGTTTAAAAAACTGCTTTTAAGGTGAGTCTGCTTCTTAAATCATCATACGTGGCTATCCTGGAAGCTGTCCGTACCCAGCATACCTATGCACGATAGTCTCTGGCCTTTAACCTGAACTCTGTAACACTTTGTACTTAGAGAACAATTATTTTTTAGTTGGATAGCCGTCCAATGAGGCTTTGTAGCTGCAAAACATATTTACTTGCTGGCATGATTTAAACACTCCATGCGCGAGATTACTAAGCAAATTTTTTGAGCCTGACGACCTCTTCAAAGCGCGTTACTCGATTTCACGCCGTCGTCTGAGTCGGCGGCGCTGTCGGCAGCGCACATTGAAGGTTAGGTTTGGTCTTTTCGGTTTAAACTGAAAAAAAAAAAACGATAAAAGAGTGCGGAACTTAGTTTTTAAATTTCGGTTTCAACCGAAAAAGCTCGGTATTTTTGGCTACAAAGCATAACTGGGTGGCTGTTGAGTATAATTTACACTCAAAGTTGAAAATTAACTAATTAGGGAAGCTAGGCGTGTAATCGGACGGTGGTATTGTTGTATAAGTAGCGCAGTTGTGAGATTTGAGGCATTTTTCTAATTATTAAACGCCTTTGCAGACCGGGAAGCACCACCTCATAGCCGCCTGCTAGCTAAACACTGTTTGTTCACTAATCATCACCCGCTTTGAGCAGTTAGTCGATTAAGTATGTTTATCAGCTGCATCTAGGACACTGACACGAAGCCGTGCATGGTCGTCATGGAAAGTATCATGTTCAGGCTACCACGACAGTTGAGACGCAGTTCCATTGCTGCCATCAGCGCGCAGACCACGTGATGCCCCGCCCTCTCCCTCAACCATGCGCGACAACCCAGGGAAAAGTTGCCAGCCTAGTTCTTAGAAGCAAACTTCCCCTTGCGTTCTTGTCTGCCGGCGGGCTCATTAAAATTTCCTTGCTTTTTTAATGACGAAGCAGTTACTTGATAAGCACACCTTCAAGTGTAAAATAACTAGTAAATTACGTGAATTTCTGGAAAACTAACTTTCCATGCTGACAAAATTGCCGAGATGGACTCTAATTGACTCTTGACCACAGAGAATTGCGACTTCAAATCACCAAAAAAGTCAGTAATTCTTTCGTCGAAAATAATATTCGCCGAAAAAGAAACCGAAACGCATTCCGAAATAAATACCAAAAGAAAGGCGACCGAAGTTTCGATAACTACAAACCGATAAGTCCAACCCGTAATTGTAAGGGAACACGGATCATCAGAAATTCGAGGTGAGTACTCTTCGGGGTGACGGAGGCAGACCGCAAAGGCAAGCCTATTTCGAGGGAGTACAATTCCAAGTACACCTGTACAGGAAACCGAGAATAATCTGCAGAAGGTGCAATGGGCACTCCCACCGCAAGGATGTATGCCTACACTCCAAAAAAAAAAAACGGAGTACGAATACTGCAGCCAAATGGAAGACCCCAGCAAACACGCGTGCAACCAGGTCTGCGCCTTCTGGGGAGGAGAACACACGAACAGCGACCCGATATGCAAGAACAGATACCAGAGACCGCCGGAGAAACTCAAGACGTACGAGGAAAAGAAGGTCGGCTTCGTCGAGAAGAAATGACCACGCATAAAAGACGGGAAAGAATTCCCCCAGCTAAGGACCAAGAGCAACAACAATGGCAGATCCAGGTCGGAAAAGAGCAGAACCAGGCCCAACGGACCGCCAAGCCAAGGCCCAAGTTCAAGACCAGGGGCAGATCGGCGTCCAGAGACCAAGTACCGCAAAGAGGGACCAAGGAGACGAGCGTCAGCAACAACGCCTGTGTAAGTGGACCATCTCAGTCTCTTACTGGTAACTCTAATTTGGCAGAGAAATGCAGCAAGGCTCTCGTCGAGGCAATAACAAAGGTCAGACTGGAAACGGATGAACAAATAAGAGTAATAGCGAATGACAGGGACGAGTGGAAGAAGCAGATGGAGGCAAAAGAGAAAAACTGAGCCCAGACAAACGGAAGAACACCCCGAAACGATTTACCAGAAACTATAAGAAATAATCAGAATACAGTACGCAAAATTGAACAACGTAGCCACAATACGCGACACGAGACTTGCAGCAATTGACCCCGAGTTGAAGGACATAATCACGGTTCTGGGGCCGCTGGGGCAGCGCCTAACGAAGGTAGAAGTAGTTCGAATGCTACAACCAAACGCAGCACCCAAAAGGGACAGGTCGCAAGAGAACACAGAAAACAATAGGATCAAAGTCACACCAGTGAGCACAGGAAACCAGAATGGCTGACACCAATCACAGCATAGCCACCAGCAGAAAAGACACGCTCAGAATCTTGCAGTGCAACTGCAGAGGGTTCAGGAACAAGAAAGACTTTAGCTTGCATATACCAGGCAGCCGTAAAAAGTCTCACGTGATACTTCTTCAGGAAACATCAATAACGCCAAAGATTCCAGGATACGACTCGCACGTCGAGGAAAACTAAAAGCGAGCTGCCACACTCACGAGCAAAACGGTCACAGCGATCAAGCACGACCAGTTAGCCCAAGGCACAAAACATATAAATTAGTAGAGGCCGTTTCCAAAACAAGGAAGGACAGGAGCCTTTTTGTACTCAGTGTATACAGCCCGCCAAGCGACAGGAGAACGCAGTATCTCGACCCACTGATTGAGCAGACTCGGAAGGTAGCAGGAAAAAAACAGGTTAGTTATAGCAGCGAACTTAACGCACCACATTGGATATTGGGATACCCATACAACACCGCGAAAGGAACTCGCCTAGTGGAAGCAGCAGAAAGGGCCAACCTGATGCTATTAATAGACTGCACACCCCGGCAGGACAGGGCAGCAGCGTGAAACGAGACACATGCCCAGACCTCGCTTACGCAACCGGAGAATCAGAGGCGGATCAACACACCTCTCCTTCGGGAGCGACAACTTCATATGCGAAACACTGGTGAACGGAGGAAGACAGCACAGTGCACTACGGAAATCTAAAGTGGCGTACTGGCACACATTCAGAAAATACACAAAGGAGCACAGTGTTGTGAAGATAACACAGTGGACACATCAGATTCGAGCCAAACACAAAAAGCACCATAAAACGATCTGGGTCCAAGACCATGCACAGGAGGTCGACCGACACCTGCTCAACTTATGGGAAGCTAGGAGGGGACTGATCAAGCGTTTGAAAAAATAAAAACAGAAATGCAACAGGAAACTAAAAATTCGGATCACCCAACTCAACGACAAAATTCAGAGCTACGCGCAAACAGTGGCCAGCTACAAATGGAACCAAGTTTGCAACGAACTGAACGTGAAACTAGGCAATGCAAAGAGCTGAAAACTAACCAGGCACCTAATTGACCCGAGCAAAACCAAGAGCGAAAACGGCAAGGCAATGAAGAGGATGCTTCCCCTGAACCATTCGACAGACTAGGAGATCGCGGATCAGTTCTGGGTCAGGTACATCGGCTAGCCAGAAGAAAGAATCGACATCCCTCAGGAATACACGGGAACCCCCAACACAGAACTGGACGCTGACATTACAGCAACGGAAGTGTACGCCGCGGCAAGGTCCTTTGTCAAAAACATGACACCCGGCAGAGAACAGGTCACCAACGCAGCCATAGGGAACCTGAGCGACCAGAAGATGGAAGAAATAACGAAATTCTTCAATCAAATCCGGTACAGGGGAAAAGTACCAAAAAATGGGAACACGCAGGGGTCATAACTATTTCCAGACATGGGAAGAATCTCGACCTGAACAACTTAAGGGCAGTCTCGCTTATATTCTGCGTAGGTACATGATTAAAAAAAATCATGAATTGCAGGCTCACAGACTACCTGGAAATCGAAAAACAACTGTCAGACACGATGTTCGGCTTTAGAAGGAATCTATCAACACAGGACGTGATGCTACAAAACAAACACTACATCTTGGACAGAATATCGTCCAAAAAAGAAAAAAAAGAGGATGTCATCCTCGTAGTGTACTTAGAGGGTGAGTTCGATTATATTAGTCACCAAGCAATTTTCAATGACCTAACGAAAACCAGGTGCGGAGAAAGAACCTACAATTACGTCAGGGACTTTCTCAGGGACAGGACAGCAACGATAAGTGTTGGCGGCATCAAGAGCAAAGGGCAACGGCCGTGAAAGGAAACCCACAGGGATCTATCATCTCACCCTTCTCTTTAACGTAACCACGATACAGACAGTGAGGAAGCTGGAAAGCATACCTGGAATCCGTCACACTCTTTACGCCGATTATATTACGGTCTGGATTGGCGGGAGAAAAGGAGGACAAATTGAAGATGGTCCTGGAAGCCACTGGAAAAATTGCAAGAAGAAACTTCACGGAATGCGCACCTAAGAAAACTGAGTACATCAGGATTCACAAGAAAAATTTCAAGGCCGAACAGATTCAGATCCGGCTTCACAAATAAGAAATCAGAGAAGTAAAAATCTTGAGGATACTAGGTATGCGGCTGCACAGCCACGGGGAAAGCACACAATCAAACTACTGACCCAGACAACCGGCCATGTCTAAGGCAAAATCAGAAGAATAGTAAACAGGAACGGAGGGCGAAAGGAAAAGGACGCGATCAGAGTAGTATCGCCGATGATAATACCCCGATGGACCTACAGCCTCCCGTACCACAACGTCACCAAAACGGAAGCACAGAAAATTGATGCGCAGTTCCGAAAGGCATATAAATAGCGGTAGGATTACCAAGCCATACATCGAACGAAGCCTTCATGGGAATGGACACTTCGGCCACGTACGAACACAGAGAGGCCTTCCTCGTTAGCCAGGAGCGGAGAGTAGAACAATGTCGGACCGCCAGGCACCTGCTTAAAAACATGGACGCTCCATGCTGGAAAAATTGCAGCGCAGCAGTAACAAATACGAGACGAGAAGGACGCAAACACAAGCGCTGACTAACAACTGCGTTTTATTGCTCTGAGCCAGCCTATATAAGAACTAGGTACAAAACAACAAAACAGAAACCAACACATCACCTCACGCATTCGTGGCACGATTATCGGAATTGTCTCCCGTTCCTCCAATCTTTCGTCCTATCATTGGCGTTCAGAAATGACATTTCTTTTTCACTAAGGCACACAGAGGGGTTGCTGACACACTTATCTGCGCATTTTGATATCGCCAGAGCTTTGCTATCAACCTCGTGGTGGTGTCCCGACACTTACGAAGTCCTCCCGTATTCCTCAGCGCACTCAAAGCTTGTGAAGAGGGCCATTGTGAAGTCGTGCTTTGTGAGCGCTCTTGAGAAAACATGTGGGCACCGTAAAGAGGAAGCCTTTCGAAGCCAAGTGGGTCGTCTTGAGCAAGCCGGATATCCAGCGCATCTCCTAATTGCTGTTGCAGAGGGCATACTGAAACAATCGCGAAATGGGCCCACCACAAATGAACGTCGAACAAAGGCAGCTGTGATACCATACCTACATGCAGTATCACACAAACTGAAAAGGATAGGAAACAGAGCGGGAATTGATATTTTCTTCTCGGCCCCGAAGAAACTGCATCAGTTGTGCAGAGGAGTAAATTCTGACACCGAACGTGAGCCCGACTGCATGACGAGGCACCGTCCGCGTCTCGTCGATTGCGAAAAAGATGTCGTATATTCAATTCCCCTGTCGTGCGGCAGCATCTATATAGGCCAAACAGGGAGATGTCTGAACACAAGGCTACAAGAGCACAAAAGGAACCTAAGGGACCCAAACTCAGGGGAACTCGCCTTACACTGTAGCCAGTGCAAAGGCTGCACCCCTGCCCTTGAAAGCACAGTTATTCTTCGTAAGTGTCGGGACACCACCACGAGGTTGATAGCAGAAGCTCTGGCGATATCAAAATGCGCAGATAAGTGTGTCAGCAACCCCTCTGTGTGCCTTAGTGAAAAAGAAATGTCATTTCTGAACGCCAATGATAGGACGAAAGATTGGAGGAACGGGAGACAATTCCGATAATCGTGCCACGAATGCGTGAGGTGATGTGTTGGTTTCTGTTTTGTTGTTTTGTACCTAGTTCTTATATAGGCTGGCTCAGAGCAATAAAACGCAGTTGTTAGTCAGCGCTTGTGTTTGCGTCCTTCTCGTCTCGTATTTGTTACTGCTGCGCTGCAATTTTTCCAGTATGCAGAACCAACTAGCCAGTCACTATGTTTTACGCTCCATGAACGAGAAAAGTAATCCCCCCTAGAAACACTCACCTCTGAAATCTGAACGGAATACAAGGTTTCTCGAATACCAAAAAACATGGACCCCCTACAAAACAGCGAAAGATGATGAGCGAGAGGTCGCCATATACAAAACAACACCGTCAGAAGCAACAACGACACACTCTACATCGACGCCAGCAACTCCCAGGGGAGGAAAGCGGCGGTAGCCACCGCTGTGGACCACAACGGAAGAGAGGTGACCAACTCATCTGTCAAGAGCAATGAGTGCACAGAGGACGAAGAGGAAATCGCTATCGCCCTTGCAGTTTAACTCGCCAACAACTTAGGAAGGAAACACAATATTCAGTGATTCCGAAAAGTCATGCAAGCCTTCCTCCTAGGGCGAGTATGCAAGCAGGCACACCGCATAATGGAGGAAAAAAAAGATCGGCAGCCTGAACCGCTCAATGCCCTGGATATCGGCACACGAAGGAATTGACACAACGAGACATCCAGCAGGGCAGCCCGTGGGCATACTTTCAGGGCACCTGCACCCGCTGCCCAAGAGTCGTAAGCTTCGAAGTATGTGTTGGTATGACTGACCGTGTCAGCAATGTCTTATGACTCAGCACTGACGACAAACAAAAGCTGTTAGGGCTCAGTTCTTGATATTGATTTGCATGTGTAGGTTCATTCTATGTGTTCATGCTGCTGGTCGTTCTAGCTGACTTCAGATTCACAAGTTCACACGCCATACAGGTGACAATAACAAAGAGGGCAGACAATGCGTCTAGTAGCGCTGCTACGTTGGTTATTTCGCACCCATGTATCTGGTTTGGCGAACAATATGCACGTTTATATATTTTCAGACTTGCGCCGCCGCGGTGGCTCAGTGATTGTGGCGCTAGGCTGCCGACCCGAAAGACGGTGGTTCAATACAGTCCTCGGCGGTCGCATTCCGATGGAGGCGAGATGCTAGAGGCGCGTGTGCTGTGCGGTGTCAGTGAACTTTAAAGAACCCCAGCTAGCAGAAATTTCCGGAGCACTTCACTACGGCGTCCCTCACAGCCTGAGCCGCTTTGGGGCGTTAAAACCCCAAAACAAAATCAAAATAAACCTTTTCAGACTTGGATTAGCGGTTTAAGGAGTAACCCATTGCCGGCAGAAGCTTCAGGTTGTTGTAATTTAGTTTCGTGCTGTATTTTATTGTTGAACAAGCACTGCTGCAGTTGCCCTCAACATTTATCTCCACGTGGTGAATGCTAACCTTTAATGTCGTGGCATAATAGCACACCTTACTAGTGATTCACAGTTGAGACATGGACGCTCAGTTTGCCATTCTCATTAAAAGCCTGCAAATATTCTTCTTCAATAAAATCTAAGACTTCATTCAGATTTCATGCACACGTATAGTCTAATTTCATAAAGCAGCTTTTCTGCGAATTAGTTATTACCACAGAACTCGCATACAATAAACACTTGCGAGCAAGCACGCATAAACGCAGTTAAAGCTCAGCGCATTACCGAGTCCCGTGACAAACGGCATCCAGGAATAAGCATTAGTTGGAACGAATTCAATGCCGAAAATGTCAAAACCGGCCTGCGCCTTTTCGGCTCATTTCGACCATCACTAAATCCAGGGATCGTATTCTGCAACGCTCCATTAGAAGCAGCTGGTAGGAAACCAAGCAGCCAATCAATGACACTGTCCGTCTGGTCGGGGCGCCGCCGCTGGCCAGCGTCGTTCCGTCGCACCACGTTCGGCTGGGCCACACGGATCACGCTGCGCCTGTTAGTGGCACATACGACGCCCAGTTTCTTAGCCGAGGCTGAATTGGCGACAAAGATCTTCAGGCGTGTCAAACGTGTCGTCGTGTTCTGTCACTTAATTGTGGGCGTCGGCGTCGGTTGTTCGTTGCGCGACGGGCTCAAAACGCGTTTATTCAAGCAGGGAGCATCATGGCCATGCTCCTGTCAGGACCAGCGTTACGTCTGCTCTGACGCCCTACGGCAGTAAGAGCAGCGATCAACGGGAGAGGACAAAATGAAATGGAAAGGAAATGCATCGTTACAGGATACGACCCCAGGAAACCAAGGAGAAGGTGGCCCAAGAAAGTCGTCATGAAAATAGAGCGCCTTAAAAGAAAGACCTGATCGCAATTTTGCGAATGGCGAGGTTTAACGTCCTGAAGCGACACATGCTCCATGCGGGACGCCGTAGTGGAGGGCTCCGGGTTAATTTAGGCCACCTTGTGTTTTGTAACGTTCGCTGACATGGCAAAGCACCCTGGTGACGTTTGCATTTCGCCTCAATCGAAACGTGGCTCCCGCGTTTCGATGGAGGCGAAACGTGGGCCCATCGAAACCTTGGCCCTCGGGCAGAGCAGCCGAACGTCCTGATCAGTGGGATGCTACTGCAATATGTACGAATACAGTTGTGCCCGGCACATACCGGGGACAAAAAGCTCGGCTCATGCTTCAAACAGAAATGCGAGCGCGGCTGCAATGTTAACAATACATCCTTCCTTCAACCTCATACCCCCCCCCCCCCCCCACCCCCCTCGTTTTTTCTCCGGTTGCTATTCACAACTGTGATACCGAAAATTTCTTGGCACAAAAACCGAGAACAAAACTGGTTGTTATCGCAGACACCTGGTGCTGTGGCTGGAGAGACACAAGAAGAGGCGAAAGTAGCATCTAGTTTTTACTGACGCAGTGGACGTGAGACCTACGAGAGAGACGAAACGGCAGCGCGAGCAACACACGCACGCACACACTCACGCACGCTCATGCGAGCACGCAAGAACACTTAAAAGTTCACGCACAAGACACAAAACATCCGTAAATGACAATGACGACAGCTCTGTTAAGCACACACCGTTTGCAATCACCAATGAACGGTACCAATACATAGTTTTCACAGACGTCAAGCACGTCATAGCGACCATCATTTTTGGAACCAGGAATCGCAGCGAAAACCAGGGAGTTTTGTAACCAGCTTATCACCAACCCGTTACTGCGTGCACAGTGGCAGCTAACTTCAGTACCCAAATATGGCGCCCGTGACGTCACGTGAAAACTGTCCCCCGACAGCTCCGAACGGTGACGCAGTAGCGAAACGCTGCAGCGATAGTTTTCACCGAGCGCGTTTAAAAACCTACAACAGTCCGCGAAGTGTGCGAAAGAGACGACAGTGACATCTTTTTACCGAATTCCAGCTTGGGATATGAGTGAATAGCACTAACCTCAGACTATGAGCACAAGCTGGCTGACGATGGTGAGGTGCACGCATCGGCTGGGGTGCCCCGTAGCGTTTCTCAATATTGCCTGCAGGGAAGGCAGGCGGCAGTGTACTTCATCCACCATGAAGAGGCGCTGAAGTGGCGGGAAGAGGAGGTCCTGTATTTGGGTTGTCTGCTGTTGGGCATAGAATGTGAATTCAGCCATAATGATACAACTTTTCTCGCGGAAAACCTCGAAAAAATGCTGTGAAACACTCATACCAGCCTAACGCTTGTGTTAAATTTATTCAAGAATTGAAAACAGCACTACTAAAATAATTTCATCTGAGCGCTGCGGCGCAGCTGCCGATTCAGAGGCAAAATCCACGTTTTCAGCCCAACCCTAGCAAAGTCAAAAAAGGAACCTCCTATTGCCGGCATTCTCGCGAAGGGGGAAGTGCTTTTTAAGAAACTCACATAGACGGTGGCTTTATCTTTAGGTAATATTCAGTAACTGTATGGGGTGCGAGGCTGCACCGGACGCCGCCGCCGCCGATGTGTGGCCCGCAAGTCCGCAGTGAGGAGCCTGTAGCCGACCACCGGCTGTGCGTGTGCTCGGAGCGCGCGTAGTTGCACCTGGTCTGTGCGGTAATTAGCTTCGTCCGCTTCGACTACATAGTACTGAGTTGCTTTTTTGCCTGCCAGAATGTGACAGGTTCCCGTTACGGGACACCAAAACACAACGGCTGCCCCGTGCATTGTATATATATATATATATATATATATATATATATATATATATATATATATATATATATATATATATATATATATATATATATATATATACACACATATATATATATATGTATATATATATATATATATATATATATATATATATATATATATATATATATATATATATATATATATATATATATATATATATATATATGCCTTTATATATATAGATGCCTTTAAATCTTACTAAGTGCAAATCGTTGTCCTTCACTCACAAACACACCTTGACGAATCACACTTACAGCATTTCATCAGTCCCTATAACCGTTGCAAAATCTTACAAATATCTAGGTGTACATCTCACATCAACACTTTCTTGGGTCACCCACATTAGAACCATTTGCTCCGACACTTCACGCACACTTGGCTACCTGAGAAGGAATCTGAAATCTGCATCCCCTAACATAAAACAACTCGTGTATGAAACATTTGTGCGGCCAAAATTAGAGTATGCATCATCCATCTGGCACCCATGGCAATCGTATCTCACCATCGAATTGGAATCGATTCAAAATCGTGCAGCTCGGTTCATCACTTCATGTTACTCTAGAGAAGCCAGTGTCACCGCCCTCAAGCAGTCCCTCCGTCTCTCAACACTGGAATCACGCCGCGTCGTTTCCCGCCTATGCTTACTTCATACATTTTATCATAACACAAGATCACGGCACGCTCTATTAACCGCCCCACTACGAACGTCCTCCCGGCTTAGTCACGGTAACCCGATAGCACGCATCAGTGGCCACACGTCAGCTTACAACAACTCATTCTTCCCCAACGCAATAGCACTATGGAATTCACTGCCTAACGACATCGCTGCATGCACTGATCACAAAACATTCCGCGAGAAAATAAAAATTCACCTCACATAAATCTTGATCACTTCTTTGCTCTTTTGTAGCGAGTATTGCTTGACATATCTTTGTTAAATGATGTATCACTTGCTGGAAAACCCTGATATGACTACAACCCCTTTTATGTTTGTTTGTATGTTTGTTCTTTTTATTGTTATGCATGTTCCCATCATCGCCGTTGGAAACCAATATGCCCCCCCTTATGTAATGCCTTCGGGCCTTTAAGGGATCAATAAATGAAATGAAATATATATGAAGCGTCTCGCGTATCGCGGAAGCGCGATGAAGCGTCTCGCGGAACAAAAGAAAAATATGGTGTGGGCGTGTTCATGCTCAATTCGGCCCGATATTAGACGCTAGACGCAGCCATAGGATATCATCTAAAGTTTAACCACAAGAATTTACAACCCTTAACATCAAGGATTTCCAGTTTCCTGGAATAAAGTGTTTAGAATTTGGGACGGTTAGTAAAAGTTGGCTAAAAATCAGGTTTGCAGAGTCCCTACTTTTTCTAGAGTTATTTGGACTGCTGACGCGAAGAAAAGTTAATTTGAGGAGTTCCGTTGCGTGGTGCAACATACCATATGTTAAGTAAAACCATCGACTAATAGGTTATTTGTCCCATGGATAAATTTCCTGATATACTCTTCTAATTCCTTTCATACAGGGGAAGCTCTATGGACAATTTTTGCATGAAGAGCAGCATAAGAGGCTACAGGAGTTATTCGCACAATCCACTCCTTTCCATAAAACAAAACCGACGATCAGTGCAGATACTTTTTTCTGTAGAAAATAGAGCATCCGCCTTTTTTATTAATTTCGCCATGCTTTTATATGACATCGTCAGAGAAAGTTTACAGCACGCCGCTGTATAGACAAGCATTTATTTCGGCGCAGTCAGCCAATGGCTTTAAAATTCCGGGAGATGCATGCTCCATCTAATAGTAACAAGCCAGAGCGGGTCTGTGGCGATGCAGGGTCGCAATTATCGCAGCAAGAATTTACAATCCAAGCAGGATCCCAAATCTACAGTCGATCGATCGCTGAACCCATCTGTCCGCCCTCTCACGTATTCTCCGTCAAAGCCTATTCAATTTCAAACCTGACCTGCTTTTAACTTTTTCGGCGCCCTACTGCACTGAGCAGAACTTCATTATTCACTGGTTTGTTAAATTCAGAAATCACTGCACGCGCCGTATTGTTTCTTTGAGCTCAATCAAATGCGGCAAAAGATAGAAGGTCCCACACAATTTGTGACCTTGCTTTTGCGCCATTAAACTCTATATAGATAACATATCAACAACAATTTGTGACCTTCTTTTGCTAACATTTTTGCGAATTATTTTGGCCGCAAAATAAAGATTGTTTCCTTGCTCCCAAAGGACCACCGCTGTTACTCGAGCCAATCTCAATACGAATATTTAATGTTGATAATTATAGTACATTTTCGTCTTTCTTAAGCTCGGACCGACGCGTTATTCATAGCACAGCGAATGCACTGCTCTCTTGCATGACTTCATTGAAATAAGCAGCTCTGAAAGAAAATAATTTCCTTTTGATTTAATTTATGATCTTTCGCTTCAAGTATTCGCACCGCAGTTATCACAATCTCTTACAGCAGCCGCGAAATTGTCATTCGATCAAGGGCGCAAACAGATGAAACAAGAACTATGTAAAGAGCTGCGTACAGTAGCTTGAAAGCCAAACACGGCACAAATACGTTTCAAAGAACTGTCCAGCGTGTGCGAGCTTTAGCCATTCGTTACTCCGTAGTGCGCGTTACGCGTGCAGACCGAGCTACGCGCTAAGCTAACAGTGAGCGATAGAATATTTCAATTTGTTTGCAGGATATGTCATTTGCACATACTAAAATTCGCCGGGACTTCAGAATTCTTTTACGACAAACATATAAGGCACTGCTAGAAGTTGCTAAGCACGAGAGCATCGCGTAAGACGAACGAAATCCTCGCGGCGTAGATGGGAGCTGGCACGCAGAGGCGTCCCATTGCCGACAGCAGCGCCACCCCATTGTCAAGAACTGGTATTCACTCTCCGGCTCTCCGATGCTCGCACCTCCATACCTCCATAGACGGGCGAACGCAACCAGCGGAGGCGTTCCATGAGCACCGTGAGCACTCTGGGCGCGGAGGAAGACTCATAATTTAGTGTGGAAGCTCTACTTCACTAGAAAAACCCGGGGTATGTGTAAAGCCGCCCCCCCCCCCCCCCCTACTCCTTCTCCCCGCACGCAGCTGCCGATCGCGGCTGACGAGAAGGCCTTGCATGTAGTTGCCTTTGAGGTGGTGTTGCCTCAAGTGCTTTCGCAAGTTCTACTCGGTTTAACTACGTTAAAACTCTACCATTTTTTTTCGCCACCACCACGACGTCGTGACATTGCCCCATCGTTGCTGGCTGGAAGGCGCCCTTTGAGGGGCCATTTCCCCATTCGTTCTGGGGTTATATCCTGATCTGTACGTAACGCGTTACAAGTAATTGATTACTTGTAATACATTACAGTTCTTTCAAATTTTGTAGCGCATTGATTAGTTTTAGTAAAGCGTAACATTCTCGGTAATTCCTTTTTTTCAGTAATTGGTTACTTGTAATCTGTTGCATTTTTTTTTTGCGAACAAAGAGCTGTAACCCAATGGTGTACCTTTAAGAACCTGAACTCGGTGGAAAACAATAGTGTTGCACGGCGGCCGAGCTGCGGAGAAGCCGAGCGCGCGAGGATATCCGCGCATGAAAGCCGAAGTTGCCTGCATTTCACTAGCCCTGTGTACTCGCTTCGCCTTTCACCACGACAGCATAGCAGAATGTCATGTTTAGGGAGCTTCTGCTTTGTCCCCTCAGAAAGCGAACAAGAGCGAAGCGTGCTGCTTTGCGTAACTTTAAAGGGATGCGCAAGGTCTTCGTATGTTTAAGCAACGCACTTCCATAAAAACAACTGCAGGTGAAATTACCAACGTATATTCTAAAACGGACTATATATAAAGCAAGCCGCACCAGTTGACTCTTGTCTGTGTATAATTGTGCTATGTTAATAAAAGATGGACGGCAATCTATTATTTCCTAATAGTAATCTTAAAAGTAATATATTACTTCTCTAATTCTTTACCTATTTTTCATGAGCTGCAATTACCACTGAAGTTACTTACATTTACATGAAGCAATCGTAATTTTAACTGGTTACTTGTTATCTGCAACATGTACAAGACTGTTTGTTAACCGACTTTTTATAGATACTATCATCAAGATGTTCACCGTCGTCGTTGGGATGCTGCCGCATTCCGCACACAAGCCGCTCGTGTCTCACGTAATGGAAGCCGCATTGCGACATTGCTCCATTTGATCACGTAACCGGACCGCGAGCTTCTTCAACTATTACGGTATTCCGAGCGCTTCGCAAGCTGTGATCCTTTGAAGGCTTTGGAAGTTCACCGAAATAAAGACAAACTTCTTTGAGAAGCCAGCAAAGAATGAAGGGAAGGGCCACAGCCAAACTGCAAACCCTTCCGAAGGAAACCTTTAAAGGTGCTTTAAGCAGCGATAGGACTTCTGTGCAAAGTGGGCGGAAACACCGTAGGCCTTCTTGAAAAGTCCACAAGAACTCGATGATTTAAAGTCGCTCATATTTTCTTGTTTGTTTCGGTCTTGGACTGAAACCTCTCCCGTTGTGAACAGACATTGCATGTGGGGAAGCGAAGGACTGCATTATGCTCATCCTACTTAATTTTGACTGCGTCTTTGCTTTGAAAAGTCACTTCTTTATTCGGTTGTATTACACAGCCGCCTGATCATGCTCCATGAAACGGTGAATGCTGGCTGAGTTAGGGAAGAAAAAACACCGGAGTTTTGGCTTTAGTGATTGGCGAATGCACACCGCTTAGCTTAGAGATACTTGGCTCAACTAAAAAAGAAAAAAAAGCTGTTGGCAAGCACTGTCTGTGTGAACTGCATGAGTAGTAGTTTGACACAATCGCGCACTCAAACCCCAATTCAATATCCGCCTTAAGGGACTAACGACACCAATTTTTTGCTTGCGTGTTTTCTTCTTTGAAATGATAGGTTAGAGATTTTATAGGTAAATCATTCAGTGGCGTTCCTCAGCGAACGCTAAATAATTTATAATTAAATTTCGTCTATGGTTCTTCTCGGTTTCGCATTGAACAATCGAACGATGGCTGTTACGTGAAAGGTGGATTTAGGTTACGTGAGGCATCAAAAAAGAAACTGCAATATAATTGCTGATAGGGAGTTTGAATTCACTACAACGCTTAAGCGAACCTACTTCAAAAACCGGAATGACCACAAACAACCTATCAACGATTACATTCGATTTTTTTTATGCATCTCGTGACTTAAAGCCACCCTTTATGCCACGCTCATCGTCAGATCGTTCAAAGCAAAACAGAAACAGAGTGAGACAAAAGTCATATATAAATTCTTTAGCGGTCGTTGGGGAATACCACCGTGTCATCCATGTATTCTAATGTCTTATGCGTCATCGCCGAAAAGAAAACACCCCTATACAAAATTAGGTGTCTTTAGAAGTTTTTCTCATTGGCGCCGCCATGTTGGAGAAGTAGTGCCACCTAGTTACTGCTCCGACCATGACTGCGTTACGGGCACGAGTGGCTTGCTACAGCTGCGTTTGGCTGAGCATGAGCGATTGCTGGCTGCGCTGTGCAATCGTTTTTTTTTTAGCGTTTTTATCCTGGTCGACAGCTTTTTTAAGGAGACAATTAATCTGACTTGTCTTTTGCAGCTGTACTAACCGTTATTTCGCACTGATGACGCTGGCCCGGAGTGCCTGTGCGCACGGCAAATGTGCGTCGGACAAGCAGCTAGGGCGCGGCGTAAATGAACTACGCGGCTGGAAAGATGTTGTTTGCAGTGGTGAAAAACAGAAATTGCCATTAGATGTCGATCTAGTCGTACTTTGACAGCCTTGATTCCGGTGCGCAGCGGGTATACAATCAACAATGCGGAATATACTCGAAAAACGCTCTTCTTGAAAATACTCGTGGGCAATTTTTTATTGTAACGTCTAATCTGCACTCAGCTGGCTCTTAACGCGGTTTGCATTCTTGTTATTTCTCCTTTCGCTGATAGATACGGGAACGACGAAATAATCACCTGCTGGCGATTATTGCAGATAAGGAAGGTTGAAATCTTTAACATCGTCAGAAAAAGAGACCCCCCCAGCGCGAGCCGAGACTGGCATAGTGTACCGGTCTCGACAACAGCTATAGAGCTTCGTTAGGTGGCGCTCTCATGCAGTACGCGATAGTGACTCTAGTGCGCAGCATAAGGTGCGGAATGGCTTGGCACGGCACACTCTTGGAGGGGGTCTCTTAATTTTGTTCCCGATAGTACATCACCCTCCTGAAATCTCCTGCTGAAGACATATACAAGTGCGGCCACAATAATACGGAGCACGCTTCACGTTGAAATTTTTCTCACGCGTGCCGCACAGAAAATACGAATGTTTCTTGAGGTGGCCCACCGGCGTTTGTTAGCATGAGTATTAGAGATTTCCTAATTTTCGCTAGGTTAGTCCGAGAGGGTTTTTATCTCCGAAGCCTGCTTCGTATTATTATGGTCGTGATTTTAAAGCTAAAATTCGCCGCGTCCGCATGAACAACCACTTTGTGCTTAATCGAAAAGGATATGTTGTGAGCAAAAGCGCCATGAAATTTTCTTTGCACATTAGTAATTAACGTTCCCAGCATACTATCGCTTGGGACAGGAAACATTCAGATGAAGCACGACGCGTATTTCTTTAATACGCGACTAAGCGGCACTGCATGAATAAAACGACCAGATATCAAAGCGGCCAAGCCGAGACTGTTAGCGTAGAGCGCATTTCGTTTTTTTTTGTATTTTCTTAAAATTAAATAGGCGGGCCATATTTTGCTGAAGGTTCATCTGGAGCTCATATGTACACTCAATTGAGAATTAAGCTTTATTAAGAAGCGCACAAAGTGCTAGAAAATAAGGGGTTTCCAAGCACAGCTCATCGACTGTAAACCTAAACTAGTCCAAATAGGAGTATAAATGGTTGCAGTCCGCTTTTAAACTCCTTGTCATAAAATAGCGCAAGCAGCAGTAAGAGGCGAAAATGAGGATTTTTACTGCCTTCACAAAACCGAGGAGTAAAATAGAGCGTTAAGGTGATTCTACTACTTTTGCGAATAGAAGTACGTCGGCTTGAATACTCCTTGAAACACTAAATGATTTTAAAAACTCCTTTCTTTGTATCTGCGCTCCTTCTGGTGGCAGCTGCTGGTTCACCCCGCTTGCAAGCATAGAGTTAGTATACTAACTGGTAATATGACGACGCCGGATTCCTCGTCGCTGCTTGCTCGCTTCTGGCATGTGTTCTTGCTGCTTCACGCACGTTTGTCATGATACAAGACACCTAGACACCGTTTGTCCTAATACAATACAAGAGGCCTAGCCGGCCTAGCCCAGTCGAGCCAACATGGCGGTGCGTGACGCGTCGGGCTCCCAGCATCCGCCAGCTTACCGCCTACTCCTTTACGGGCGCTTTCCGCGATACAAGAGACTGGACATCATCGTCTTGGGTAGCAACATGCTGCATTGAACGTCGCACTCAAGCCGGCAATATGTGCGGAAGCAATGAATGGCCTCTCATTGTCTGTGCAGCGTACAAATTTTGGCAGCTGCCGTTTCGCCGCACCGACACGGCGGCGTGTATATGGAAGTGTGTGACGCATCACTTTTCTCGACACCGACGGTCCCTCGTTCGGCCGCTGTTGCTTTTCGTGCACGTGCCGGAATACAAAAAACCGAATTATCATCGTCGTTTATAGGGTTAAGCGGCATTGAACTCTCTTTTTCATGCCGCTGACGCGCATGCACTAAACGCCACTCCCTCCTCAGTGTGAGGCGACATGCTGTGAATCCATCAAGGAATTTGGGTGCGCCGAGACAAAAGGCTTCATTGTCGCTCCGAGGAGCGAATTCACATAGTGGCCACTAAGTATCTGAGAAAGTTATTGTTGTGTGCGGCTAAACAAAGTCCATGGCAGCACTGTCGTGGTTCGTTGCTTTAATTATATATACAACTGGAATAATGGATAGTTCTGTGCAACGAACTTTCTCCATGTATTTACGCCAAATGAACATAGAGAAAGCTGTCCAGCCAATGAGCAGGGTGAAATTACACGGAGCCTGTTGGTGTCCATCAATTTTTGTCACGTTATTACGAACAGTGACGAGGACGAAATCTCTCCTCCCCTAATCAATCGGTTGCTTCCTTTCATTTGCAAAAGGGCCCTGCGATGCAAACAAAGCAAGCGATTTAATTCTTTGCATTCATAGCATAGGACATGGCGATGCCTTAGCGCCCAAGGAGATTGCCTGAATTGTTATATTTTACGGGTTGATGGAACCGAAACTATCACCAATTTTCGGCAGTGGACATGAGGTGTAAACCATACTGAGCGCTGCCGTTCTGGTTCATTAGGGGTCTAGTTCCAAAATGCGTTATCTTTTAAAGTCTTCGCTTTAGAAAAATATGAAAAGATGCAGTTTCCTCTTCGCTTCCTGTTCCTGAACACCTTCCATTTATGCGAAACTATCGTGGAAACAAGCGTTCCGGTCCAAACCGCCAATCCCAAAAAGAGAGCGAAAAAAATGAATAAAGCCGGTAGACACACCCTGGCCATAAATGGGGGGGGGGGGGGGGGGGGCAAAGCAGAACAGAAGACAGGTTGGGGAAGGGAGGGGGGGAGGAGGGGCCGGCGGCAGCTCTCTATTCCTAACAATTACAAAGAAATTACAACAAAGCTTCGCTCCCCCTGCTATGTTAATCGCCCTTGCCCTGCTTTTCACTTGTACTCGGAATGACGACCCCTTCAAAATGCTCGGATGTGGGTTCTCCCAGCAAGGAAATTGCGTGCAAGCTTCCACTGCGTGTATGCAAAGCGCTGTCTTTAGTTAACATGCTCCGATTTCAATGATTACTTTTGATCTGGAGTCTGGAACGCGCGAGGAAACTACTGACCAGTAAAAAATATATATATATGTCGTGGTGCGCCCCTTTGAGTGCAGGAAAGCAGCCAAAGGCAGTGCGAATGCTGAAGTGCCTGAGTAAGACCCTTGCAGTTTCATGCTTTATAGGAAAACGGTTTCCGATCGATGGTGCTTTCCATTCGCCGTATTGCATTAGCGCCTATGAAAGCGGCTCTCTCTGTAACTTGTGCTACCACAGAAAGCCGCGTTCAGCCCCTGTCAGCCGAGTGGGTGCAGATATGCACTAGCTAGTCGATTAGCTACTACACTTAAAGAAAAAAGGACTAAAAGGGGGCGAGGTGTTACTCTTTTGGGGGACTAACTGCTCTGCCATTCGTACTTTTCTGAACTAACTGCAAATGGTCTAACTGTTGTTGGCCCCCTTGGATAGGGGTGCGCAACAGTCAGTCCCAGGGAGCGGCCGTTTAAAGAGAAATTGCAAAGGAAGCGTGATTTGAAGCGCATTTTTAGAGCGGGATTGTTTCCGACAGCGCTTTGCACACATAATAACAACACAGGCCACAGAAATAAGCATATGAGCATACCGGGATTTGAACCCGCAACCTTTGGATTGGGAACCGAGCGCAGGTACGACTAGGCCACCACCTAGGCAGACGGTCTCCGGGAGAAAACAACAGCCTTATATGCGAAGCACATACCATTGCCTGGGTTTACTGCTCCCATTTTTATTATAAATATTGCTGTGTAGAGGAAAGTAGGGCGATTTGCTGCCATATGCTTTTGCAACAAGCTGCTGTAAGCCTTAATGCCTACGCACAGCGGTCTAAGTGGCGTTTTTGGCCGAAAAAGAAGTACTGAACTGTGTATACATTACAACCGGTACTTCACAGCCAGAACAGTTGTTTTATTTTCTTTTTGCGGATAAGGTGGTGTTATTTCTGGAAACTATCAGCTACACATGCAGCCCGTTTAAACCAAATATAGAAATTCTAAGATGAGTCCTTCATAGGAGTACTGAATTTAAAATAGGCTACGTCATAAAATGAAATATACTCATTTGGGCATGATAAACGAGGTTCTTCAAAAATTTCCTCTAAAATCTACTTAAAAGAAACAGACACATCCTCCTGAAATGTACTATAAGGTCAGCTGCAAAGTAGTATATAATACTTATATCATTGGCGTGCTTACTTCTCTGTGAGCGGAACATTTACTACGAGATAAACTCTTGTCTAGAGAGCAACAACACTTTATTCCTTCTAGCATTCCTTCTAGACGGAAATAAACTGAATTTGAATACGTATTTAAACAGAGGAGTAGAGTAGGTGCTACTTTTCTGAGGAGTATCTGAAACACTCTTTCGGGAGTGCCCTATGTGTCCAGCCATTTACTCCTATCCTGTTTTTTTTTTCTCTTTGCAGAGTAGGCACAGCTTGACGCTCGTCCGCCGCACTAGCCAGTGAGAGGAGGAAAGGTCCCCGTCTTTCAGCCGCGCTTCCCTATACTACACCTGAGCTAGCAGATCCGATCGGAGACAGGCGTTTGACCAAACAACATCGTGCCGCCTACCTCACGGCAGCGGGCAACCCACTCTCTGTATACCTGTGCTCCACCCGAAAGTATTCACGCGACGAGAATCGGTCCTACTGCGAAAAATTCAAACAGGCACCCTCCTTACCACCTTTCTTGTTGCAGCGTTTTCATCAGGACGACCCGACGACACCTGTGCCTGGCTGCCACTCCAGGTGCAACTGCCGTGAGGATCTCACAACTAATCACGACACGACAGCAAAATGGAGCACAAATACTGAGGCGGCGTAAAATGGCGCTCTGTAAAATGCGTATAGAGAATGCAGACCGTATTCACGGGCGAGATGGAAAGCAGCCGCGGCCCAAGGTTGATATATTAAAACCACCTGCGCTTCGTGCCCCGGCCACTCTTAAACGGGGACCATGGCCTTCTTCTCTCTGCACCTGGGCCTGCCCCGATCCCTCCCCTCCAGATCGTGCCATCGAGCTCTGGAGAGCACTCCTTATGTTCATCTCGGAGGCACCGATGGTCTGTGATCGGCTTCGCAACGCCCACGAGATGCACACAGCCGCATTTAGCTGCCTTCATGAAGTCTATTAATAATCCGGAGGCATCCTTACCCCTTTTCCCTTAAAAGAGACACCCCCCCCCCCCCCCCCGCCCCCCCGCCCCCGCCCTCTTCTTTTCACCGTAGCGCACTCGGCGCATGCTAATGTGGGATAAACGTGGTTTCAATATATCAATCTTGAGCCGCGGCTGCTTTCCTTCTCGTCCGTGAACATTGTCTATACTCATTTTAAAGAGCGTCATTCTACTGCGCCTCAAAATTTGTGTTCCGTTTTGCTTCCGTGCTTAGCTATGACCAGAGTTAATGTTGCTCTCTAAAACCTTTGAGGCATACGGGGTCGATCACATCACTTTTTTTCGGAGGGGGTAAAGCACAAGAGCCCGAGTAAACCAAACGCATGCAATGAACCGGAAGCAGGCTCATTAGTAACTACCTTACTGACCGTACTCAGTTTATCGAAATTAACAAAGAGAAGTCCCCGACAGCTAATGTAACATCAGGTGTACCACAAGGAAACGTACTAGCCCAGTATTATTCTTAATTTTTATAAACGGCCTGCCTGCTAGTATTTCCAACAATATTACACTTTTTGTCAACGATTGCGTACTTTATCAGGAAGTTAGCTATGTCGACGACCATACAGCCTTAAATAACGCCTTAACAGCTGTGACCAAGTGGCGCGAAGAATGGAGATGACTATCAAGGTTAACGCTTCTTTTATCTGTAACCAGGAAGAAACACCGATATTTCTTTCGGTATGCCTTAAACGAAATCCTTCTTGCATCTGTCAGCGAATACAAATACTTAGGCGTAACACTAACCTCTGAACTCAAATGGGATTCTAAGGTTAACAAGGTCACATCAGTGCACTAAAGCAGTTAATTTTCATTAATGGACGCCTCAAACTACCACCATCTGAATCAAAGTTGCTTGCATAAAAAACACCCGTCAGAACAGTCTTCGAGCATCAAATGCCGTTTCGTTTCCTTTAACTAACAAGCTAATTAAAAAAAAACGACGTATAACTGCATGCGATGTAATAATATGCACTTTGAATCATTGATCATTGGCATATTTGTATGCCAATGTACTTTCTTTCTCTTTCTGTTACGATCCCTGACGAGGTTGACAGTATCAAATAAATTAATGAATATTGCTGGCTGCATTGATAAGCGGGGGTACGACAATATGAAAACGAAGGGGGAACATTAAATGACGCTGGCAGAGAATCGGAGGGGCTTGAAAAAACGGAACTGCCAGCTGAAAAAAAACGGAGACGCGTGCACAAGACAAATATTTAACACGCGGACGGACACTAGACTTTCAACTGTGCTTTACTGGAACATACATTGCCGCAAGAAACATCCGACGCACGCGCATCTTCAACACCTTCTATATGACACGTCAATTGATGTTAGCTTGGAACATACATTGCCGCAAAAAACATCCGACGCACGCGCATCTTCAACACCTTCTATATGACACGTCAATTGATGTTAGCTTGGAACATACATTGCCGCAAAAAACATCCGACGCACGCGCATCTTCAACACCTTCTATATGACCCGTCAATTGATGTTAGCTTGATTATTCTTTTATCTACCTACTAGGTAGGCATGTTTCTTGTTCGTCAGACACAAGAACGTATCACTCACACAATATTCTTTCTGATTGTTCTGAGTTTATGTCGAGCTAAATATAAAGTCCCGATAAACGCTTCACCACCCGCGTCCCGACTACTTGCAGGCAAGAGCAACTGATAAAGGCCGGTTCGAACGAGGCACAAAGCGAACAGCGTCCATATCCTTCACTCAAACTTAGTATCCTCATCACCCCAGTCTAGGAATAATGGACATCAATCTTAATTGCGAGAGAACTGTGGAATATTGTAAGGTACTGTTATAGAAATATTGAAAGTTATGGTCCATATTTCCGATGCGGAGCAAAATATTTGTTTTAAACTGTCTATCGCTCTCGTCGTGTAGTTAGGATTGGTATAGAAAACCAATGGGGAACTTTTTTTACAATAGCGAGCCTGGCGAGGGGAGATCTGCGGTTATATTTAAGGTTATAGAAGAATCTTACGTTATATGAAAAAAAAATGCGGTCATAAATAACTTCCAGTTGAAAAATGCGCTTGTCCAGAATTTCTGGGTATGCACAACTGCCACGTTCCCCTTGCGACATAAGCGATGATGCGCGCGTTGTGCATCTGCCGCAATTGGCCGTTTTCTTCTTTCCGCATAAATCAAACGTTGTAGTTGGACTCATGTCTTTCTTTTTTTTTATTTTAAAAATTGGAGGGGACACTTAATCTCCGCCTTGAGAGTATGAGCTGATAGAATAATGGGTTCACGCCCATAGATGTGGAATTTCTCATTCTCGACTTTACACTCATAGGTCCCTGGGAGTCCTCATACCACTACAGGTGCAGCGGGGCAGCAGGTGCTGCCACCGATGGGGTTTGTGCGACCCAGGTTGCTCTTCTCGAGCAACCTCTCGCGGCCAATAATTAATTTAACTGCCACCTGCCACGGTGGTCAGTTTCCTCAACCGGTGGGCAGGTTGTGATGACACCACAAGGTCACGGGACCTATGCGGTCGACCTAGGTTGCTTCTCTGCGGATTTTTTGCTCCCGACGACGACGCCAGGTTCTCTGCAGAACGGGAGTCTTAACGCTATCGAGTGAAAAAGTTAATAAGCAAAGCAAGCTTCACCACCAGCCACCGCTGGCCGCACCTGGCCACCGCTGGCTGGTAAAAGTGCCTCATCTTTCCATTCCCTGTTTGAAAAGGGACTTTTGGAAGGCGCTTTGTGACAAACCGGCAGTGCGATAATGAAGCTTGAAATGTAAATTAGTTATTTCTATTTAGAAATAGAGTAAATAACGGGAGTCGAAGAATGAGTCTAGCATGTTCGCGCCACGGCATTATCTTGATCGAGGCACGAGCGTTGTGCAAGGCCCGTTTTAAGAGCGTTAGCTCTTACTCATCACGTTTAGAGGTTTCGTGGAGTGTGCTACCACCCTTAGGGTGCCTCGATGCCCGCTCGCCTCGTCTCCGCTTTCAGGGTGAGGACACCATTTGTAGCACCCCGCGCCGCCGCTTCCCCCTCGCAGCGGCATGTTAGTCACACGCGCCGGTCGCGTATACTGCGCGCTATGCATGTGGCGTCGTTTTTGTGCGGTTGCGTGGCGACTGCAACGATGTGAATAAACTGGAAATTGACGCTACATGGTTGTTTCGCTCGTGGCAGCAATGTTCTGCCAGTTTTGAATGTTTTTTACATGATGCAGGCGCTGCGAATGCACGCCGATCAAAAAGCTATGACTGGCCGCTGCGTTCCCCACTCACTGGCTACACTGAAAAAGAGCCTGCGGTTTTTGGCGCCTCCTTCGCAGTCATAATTTACAGTATCAGGGTCGCCGAATGCTGTTGGATTATGCTACATTTGCTGTTCTAGCGTAAAAACTGCTTACTAGACCCCAAGTTTCTCAGGTATGCCAGCAGCGCGGAGGATGATCTGCCGAACATAACTTTATTTTGCGTGGTTAACACCCGCTTGTCCAACATTAACTGGGATGACTTTGTCTTATTACTCCACCATATGCAAAGGATTCCAAGCAGTAATAGGAAATTTCTTTTCCAAACGATCCGCCGCCACACTTTTCTGGGGCGGACAACTGAGGACACGTCTTAAACAATACGTTCATATTTTCTCGTTTGCTAAAGGCTTGTTCCGCAAAAAAATTATGCACATGGTCAGAGTATCCCTCTGAATAGTGTTGAATAGACTTTGATTGATAGTGCGATGCAACACCTTGCTGATTATTCAGCAAGACATCTGTCGTTTTTATTGGTTTTTCTTGGAAAGAATTAAAAATAAACGGTTCAATGAAATTTGTTATTGAATAAGGCAACATAACAACAAAAAATTTCAGTTGCTAGGTATACAGAAACGTTAGTTTTTTCTTCTGTTCAAAGCATGAAGGAAAAACAATAAAAGCGGCCGATTCACAAAGAAACCTGAAAAATTCAACTCTAGATTACGGCTTCGTTTCAATGCCACTATTCACGCCAAACTCAACTAAGGGGAGTCGGAGCAACACAGGCCACCTTTCTCGCTTCAGCGGAATTGTCTGCTCCAGTTGCCAAAAGACGCTCGCTTGCCGCCTTACTCCATAGTCGCTGGCCAAGGCAGTATACCTCTCATTAGGTACTGATCCGGGCTAGTTGTAGTAAGTGGTTTTATTAAAATAATAAAAAGGAAGGAAAAGATTTCTGCTAGCCCCGGAATCTGCCATCGATACGGAAGCACCTGAGCTGGGGCAGCGGAAATAAAGGATATCAGACAGAATGGAGAAATGAAATGAAAGAGGTGAAGGGACAGGAGGAGAGGATTTGACTCATGTTGAGTAGAAAGACGCGCGGCAGGCAAGCGCTCATCCCCGCTGCTGCCATCAAGAAAGAGAAAAAAAGTAAGCTCCAGGACATGCCTGCCCAGAAGCACGCGTGACGAATTTTACTTATCTCGTCACTATACGTGACGGCAACCAAAGTAGCATATTTTCCCCAGTAGGGACTTACTGAAAAGCGATACCAAAAATAAGGCGCCTCTTCTTGACGACAGTGTAATTCATCCCGCATGCTCTCTTGCTTACTGACGCGTTGATCCGATGAAAGGGACCATTTAAAAGCATATGCGAAATTTAAGACAAGTTCAGTGCTTCGTGTCCTCAATGTAATCTGTTTCTGTTTTTTTAACATTTTCAGCTCGACCTAAATTCAGAAAGCCGCCTCGTGAACGAACGTTCCCAGCTACCATTGTCAGAGATAGTGACCAGAGCTCATCAGCCGCAGAAGAACGCTGTTCTGAGAGCGCTGACAGTGATGTGAGCGAAGAGCATCAAGATGCAAGGAAGAGTGAAGCACGAACAGCAGATGTGTTTTCTATGTCCGCAACTGAGCTCGTGAAACAAGTACAGGACCTTCAGAATAAGAACTCAATTTTGAGGGAACGATGCTTCCTTACTAAAAAAATCTGGAAAGAAAAATTAGAACTACAAAACGCCTTCAGAAAGAGATGTCTACTTTGGCCTCAAATCTCAGCTTCCTGAACGAAGATCAAAAAGTCGCCCTGCAGAAGCACAACAAAAAGGGCTGTTCATGGAGCCGAGCGACAGTAAAGAAGGCTTTGCAGCTGAGGTTTGCTTGTGGCTCTACAGGATACGATGTTCTGCTTGAGCAAGGCAATCCGCTGCCGTCAAGTTGAACACTCTGCAGAAGGCTACAGCATCTTCCATTTCAACCAGGCGTGCTCACTGAAATATTTGAAACAATGAAGACCAAGGTATTCATGATGGCCGATATTGAAAAAGACTGCATATTGTTCTTGGACGAAATAGAGATCAGAAAAGAGCTAGAGCTAGATCGCAGTTCTGATGTTTTTCTCGGAACGACGACTCTGCCGGAGTCTGAACAACCAGCTAATCATGTTCTTGTGTTCATGGTTGGAGGCGTGAACAGCCGTTGGAAGCAAGTGATAGCTTATCATTTTACAGGTGCTTACGTTTCTGGTGACACGTTGAGAGATTTTGTGTTTCATCTCATACGACTCTGCTCGGAGATCTCTCTTCGCGTACTCTGTGTGACCTGTGACATGGGTTCCGCCAAGCGAGCCATGTGGAGGTATTTAAGTCTGTCGAGCTCACGTAACTCGGTGACTGTGTGCAGTGTTCCCCACCCTTGTGATGCAAGAGAGCGTTACTTTATGCCAGACCCTGCTCATGTACTTAAGAATATTAGAGGACATCTTGTGAGGAAGGATGTCATGCATCTTAGTGAAAAGATTGTGTCAAGATTTAATTTGCCGAGCACTGAAATTTTGATAGGGCATGTTGATAATTTGGTTGAGCATCAGCACGACGAACAGCTCAAAGTTGCTTCAAAACCTCGGTGAAATTCATTTTTCAGATGGTCACTTCACAAAAGTGAAGGTCGGAATCGTTGTGCAGCTATTCAGAGAAGCCCCTGCAGGAATTAGGTACCTTGTAGATCAAGGAGCGTTACCATCGGAAGCTGAAACCACTTCTTGGTTTTTTGAACTTTTATTCAAGTGGTACACGATAATGACAGCTCGCCATCCGTTGGTCGCCTTAAGAATTATTGACAACGAAAAGTATGAGCGAGCAGTTTCAGTTTTGGACCTTGCGTCAGAAGTTGTCTCGGAACTCAGCATTGGCGTGCGAAAAATCTGGAAGCCCTGCCAGCCAGGCGTAGTCATGTCGACATATGTTGTGCTGAAGCTACACCTTCACCTCCTGAAAGACTGCGGGTACTAATTTGTCCTGACTGGCAGGCTTGTCCAAGACTGATTCGAGAATTTATTTTCCGTAATCCGAATGCGGGCGCCTTTGCCCAGCTCATATGATCTAAAAAATGTCCTTAAAATTGTGTCAGTGAGCCAATTTCTAAAAGTTCCAAAAAAAATCTGGCCACGAAATTGACGACAGTGATTATCTAGTTGATTTTCTCTCTCCAGAAATACAGCATGCGAGGCAGTGCGAATCTGACGAAAATGAGGAAGTCATTGATGTCGATCTGCACCCACTGTCTTCTATCGAGGGCGACCACTGATCTCCACTAGGGGGCTGTATGCCGCATCGGGCGCTCGAAAGTGAAGCCACTGGAAGTGGCGCGGCATGTCCCGGAAGTCAGCCTTTGGCAGTGCACGAAATCGGACCTCAGCACGGTTTTTCTGTTTTAGTTTTCGTTTTCCGCTTAGCATTTTGTATTTTAGACGTTCTCGTTTTTCTTCGTGACAATGCCTACTTGTTGCGCCGTCAACTGCATGAGGAGAGCAGCAACGTCCTCAGGAAAGGCGTTTCAAAAATAAGGGTCCATTGCATCGCTATGGGACGACACTAGCAGAAGACAGAACGTCGCTGCACACAGTATGTACGGAGCCTCGTCTGCTCAACTGTGTCGTCCTGTTACGCTAGCGTCGCCAACTCTACTCTTTGTTGTGATGCACGTTGTCGTACTCTAAGCCCAAGTTACATCATCAATGGAGGATAAATTTAAGAAAGAATAGGTGGAAACCTTCATTAGGTAGCCGACTTTGCAGTGACCATTTTACCGAATTATGATTAGACCGAACCGGAGTGAGCTATAGGTCGAGGCCACAATCTGGTGAGGTGCCGTCGGTGTTCTGCTGGTTCACATTAGCGCGTACAAAATGTATATGGTACTGCTTTTTCAACGCAGCGTATCAAGTACTATTTCGTGCTGTAGCAAATTATGCCTGAATGGGCTTTTATTCGTGATGCTTGGTGCAGTTGACTTCTAAGAGCGCTTGTCACATGCACTGCTGCATTCGTCTTTCTCGTCATTCGTTTCTCTCGTGCTGTGTAGATGAAATCTGGCTGTGCTATAGAGTTAGATTAAAAGCACGTATGGAAGGTAAATGGCACACTAAAGCGATAAACATCACCTGTCATCGATGAGAAGAGACATCGTCCGCCACCAACCCGAAATTGAATCAGCGGCAGCTGTATAACGAGTGGCTCTTCAAGTGTCAGGATTTCCGCGCCATTGCCTTTTCTTTGCTACACGAAAATTTGCTTTCAAGATGACCTAGGCTCATCGTCATTCCACTACTTCTCCTAATTACGCTCGGAAGACAAGAACCAGGTCAGAAAATAGTGTTTAATGCACGTACCCCTTTGTCGCGGCATGGTGAGACATGCATGCCTGTTCACTTCGGTTCCTGTGAAATTACAGTGTTCCCCGAACAATGCTCACATTTATCACGTTCAGCTTGCTTATTCATTTGATATTACAGTATACGTTACACGAAAACAACGCGAAAAACTGAGGACAGAAGGGTGAAAGACGCGAATTTTTGCATTGAAATACACAGCAGACACCGAAATTCCGGGACATGCCATTCAACTTCCGGTGGCTTCATTTGCGCCCACTTCAGAAAGCGGGAATGCGGCATCCAGCCACCTAGTGGAGATCAGTGAGGGCGACATACTTTCTCATTTAGCAGGATTCTTAGTTAGGCCAATTTTGTCTACTGTGGAACATTGCTTGGTCTGCATGCGCATGCTGACCGCGGAAGAGCCCGGAGAACAGCACAAGCTCGCTCAGCTGAAAGAGTTTGTACAAGGTGGGAAAAATTTAACTTACGCAAGCCAAGAAGTTGTGAAAATTGCTGAGCAGTGCGAAAGGAAATTTAAATTTTTTGCTGACACAAGGGATATTAGTCGTCTCAAAAAAGCCAATGAAGACACCAAGACAAATGATTATCAGTAGTGTGGCCCTCCCACAAGTTTCGTGCACACAGAGTACTCAAAAATTTTCCAGAAACTTGTTGACCGTTTTGTGTCCCTTAGGCTTCGTATTTTCGCACGATGACTGAACACACCTGAACTTCCTGATCGATCCTATGGAAGCAAAACAGTAGCAGGCGCAGGCCTTCAGTGAATACAAGTTGCCTTTTGATTTAGAACGCAGAGCGGAATGTGTACATTCAATATCATGTATATTGTAAATAAATTGATTATTCTTTGCTGTTTTGATATTTACGTGCTGTGTTTCACTCAGCAACACCGACTCCTATGGTCAGTGCATTTGATGTCCTCCGTATTCCGATGGCGAAAAGTGCGGAGGCTTGGAGTAGCGACACACAAAATATATCTTTTAATTTGGTTTTGTTGAGTGGACAGGCAGGTCATTACGAGCTGGCATTGCATTGAACATTCCCAAAACTGAAGTCAAAATTTCCCGGCGAATAAGCAGCGGTTATGGCTATCACGCTCTTGTGCAAAGTGAATCCTTCACACGCACAAGTTAATTGTAGACTACGAAAGGAAACAACGCAGTAGCAGATTCAACAAAAAGTGACCGTTTCAAACATTTCTTGAAAGTAAGACAAATTATAAGATATTGTGAGTCAATTTTGTGCTACCATTAAACAGTGGGACTCCTCACAGTTCACTGGTCTGTTTCAACAACACCCCAAACACGAGGTGAGCAGTGTATATCAAATTCTTCTGACAGTTGTTATGCTTTCATATATTTATCTCTTATATACTGCCACTGCTCTGTCGCAGTAGCAACAGAGGAGCAAGTTAATGCCCAAACATCCTCGAAATTGTCGTTGACAGGAAAGCTTGTTATTCTCATTAAAACTGCCCGAGTGGCAGTGTTTGGCGATTATGAAACTCCAGCTCTACATAAGCAATTCTGACTGTTGGAAAAGCAATCGAGATGTAGAGTATCTGAGTGTACAGATAGCGCTGGAAATGTTACAACCGCTGTGAGAATGTAACGAACGTTCGCAAGGCGCCGAATTTCTCAGCAGATGAACTGCGAAACATGATATATTTTAGCTTAACTAACTCCGATTCACTGTTTGAAACATCTCTGGTACCACCCTTTCTTGTTACAACACCAGGTTTGCGGATTTTCACGCGGTAGTGGTAGTTTTGTCTTCCGAACGGCCCGCCGCCGCATTGCGCTCTATGCAGCCGAACAGGAGAGTGTGACCAAACATGTTGCCGTCGCGGGCAGTGTCCTCACCCTGAAAACGGAGGCGAGCGGGAATCGAGGCACCGTAACCACCCTGGGATCACAGCGCCATCTGTGGCAGCAATTAGAAAACCGCACAGCTCTCATTGTGACTTACAGCTCCATCTACAATAGCATCGTAGAACAACCACCTGCCGCGTGCCATTGATGACGCCCGGTCCAATATAGTGGGTAGAGGTGGAATTATGTGTTCGCCAAGATGGCGGCTATTAAAATTCGTTGCGCCCTCCCATCCCTCTCCCCATTCCCCAAAAAATTCTATAACTGGAGGAAAACTGCCTCGTCACAATACCGCTATATGTGTATGCATTCGTTGTCTGTCGTTGCCAGGAAGAAAGAAAAGGAAAGTGCACAGGCCTGCTCACTGGCTCAAGGCGAGCCACAATCGCTACCACGGGCAGATAGTAGGACAGTTGAAAGATGGGATAGGAAGACAGGATAGTAAAGACGCGCTAAAGACAAGGCCGATCACGGAGGTAGTGCAATACCGGGCCAACCGGTGGCGGGAGTGAAGCATCCTTCAAACTCTCCGCCACATTTCCAAAAATAAGTCCAATGAACCCGTAACAGATACTCTACAGGGTCCGGACATTCGCTCATTCATATGCATTCGTTCCGTTATATATATACTCCGACAAGAAGAGACACCCATCCGGGGACAGTTGTGTAATGAATTTGATAGGCAAATAAAACCCTATGGGTTGTGGTATAGAAATAACACCGCAATTAAGTAATAGATAAACATTGTATACATGCAATTACTAATCGAAGCGTTACCATATCGCACCACAAGCCGAATTCTAGGCCTACATTGACCGACCCAAACGCAACAAATTCCGTTTGCGAAGTATCTTGAGGGGGTGTAACTCGACAACAGGCGCGTTCTTCTTCGCTTTCTTCGTCTTGTAAACCAAACAGCTAACGCTCGTTACTTCAACGTCTTCCAGACGGTGGCGGCCTTTCTTTTTATTTGTTGGTCTGCGACAGGAGAGAGCGTCGGTCTAACTACAGACAGCTTGCGGCAAGTTCTTCGATGTAATCGCTGTACGACTGGCCCATGGGGAGCACCGTCACGTGGGAATTGCTAGCGGAAGCAACGGAGCGGACACCTGTGGAGGCAGCAGACCTGCTTGCCGCTCCGACTGGATTCGCGGGGTGTAAAGTGCAGCTACTTTTAACTGTAAGGAAGCTGTGCAACACTGTAGGCTAATGTTGCGCACATATTGATGGGAATGGTTTAATCTTCCGATGGGTAGCAAAATTTTGCCTTTAAAGTTTGTCCTGAGCTCGCGCCGAGTGGAGAAGAATGTCATAGAAAACCAGTGGGGTGCGGCGTTTTTGAAAATAAATACCAGAAACATGCAAACGTCCCGAGGAGGGATCTGCGGATATATTGATTGTTATAACCAGAGGTGGGCAACCTCAGGAGATGTGTGCCTCACAGGGAGAAGTGAGGTTGAGGTCGGGTTGGCGACAGCTCGAAATTTTTTTAGTGAGGTCAGCATATCGAATCTCAGCCCCAAGCGTGAGTCCGAGGCTAAGTGAGGTCGTCATGCACTGAGGTCGGATTTTGAGGTCGATGCCTTTCGCAGTTTACTCCGACGAGCGCCCCTTTCGAAGCGCAGTTCAAGCGCCCCGCCGCGGTGTGCAGTGACGCTTGGTGCTCGGTTACCCCGCTTGGCAAAACAGACGCCGCGGCCCGCTCCTAGCTTTCCGGTACTCTGCCGTAATGTCTTTGCAGCCACTACGCTCCCTTCTAGTCTTATTGAAAGGAGTGCGACTACTGTGACGATGAGTCCCGCATCTTCCGTTGGCGTAGAGGCCGCCTGCGATCGAGCGCTTACATGTGCGCAAAACACGTAACTCACGCCGACCCGGTAGCTTTGAGCGTCTGAAGCCGTAAATAAATATGTTCAACCCAACAAGCAGCGTAGAAGTTCCTAGGCGAGCGGATGGTTCAAATCAAGACCGCTTTGTCGCGTTCATGCCCGTTACATTCGTTCCTTTTTCCTTCGAGGAATGCCGCAGGTTGTTTTTAGCTTCGGTGGCGACAGAGGTGCACCCACTGGAGCGTTCGGGCCCTGCTCTCTTCCGGTGTCTCCCCTTGCTCGCAGCGACCGTGGCCGGGCATAAGCAGGCGTTCGGTTTACGTAGCCGCGAGCACGGTGCCACGATAGCACCGCCGCGCATTCGTACCGTCTTGCTGACTTCAAAAGTCGACCCAAGGATCGAGCACAACAGCCTGTCGTTTGAGGATAGTTGTAATAGGGCATTACTTTTTCTGCCCTGAACCCGTCAATCTCCCAAATGCGCTATACGCCGCTCTGGTAGGCCGGGAATCGTAACAGCTTGCTGCATTTGAATACCCGCGCCACGTGCCTGTCCTCCGCTTGTTATGTCGGCGACCGAAGAGCAGGACACTCATGTGGCAACCCGTAAGGATATTGCCCCGCGACGAGGAGCCGCATTCATCACCAGTACAGCTCAGGCCTCCTTGACGAGCCGCTGAAAGTTGCAGAGGGGCGGCCGGGCGGCAGCGCGTGGGCTATGATGGCGCCGGATCCGTTGACCGCGCGGGTAACCCGAGCCGCTCAAGTAGCCCTGCCACGCTCTTTGATACTGATGACTTGGGGGAAGGTGCTGTCTCCTTTTTCGCAGCAATGACGATATTCGTAGCCCTTCCGCCGAGGGCTGCATGTAGTAGAGAGCAAAGGCGCTGCCGAAGTTTCCTGCCTAGCAGCAGGCAAAACAACTGTAAGTGTTCATTCTCTCTTTTTTTTTGCTTTGAGGGGAACCGCAGCATACGGGAGACAGTAGCGAACGGGCATTAGGTGAAGGGATAGCTCGTTTGGCCCAACCATGTGAGGGCTGTCATTTTTGTTTTTGAATCTTTTATATCGGTTGTATGTAAGCTTAAGTTCCTCGACTCCAAAATCCTTCTGTCTCTAGCAAGCTCCGTCCCTCACGAGTGAGGAATTTCGTCGGCCACAAATCACATCAGCCTCCGGCTAATGGGGGATCAAGAAAAAAAAATTGGCAGAGGTACTTACGACTGCTTACGTGTCGGAACGCGAAAACATTACAAACGCTGTCGTGCTTCTTCGGCGGTTGCGTATTTGCGCGGACGACCACGTTTCCCTTCGGATGGTGCCGATGTCGAAGCTGCAGATGTTGATGCTTCCCTGTTGATTACACGAGCACCCACACAACCGGCCGCAATGAAATCCAGCGGCGAAATGGCGCGCCGCAGGCAGTGCGTTCCGCTGTCGGCGGCGTTTCCTGTGACGCGATGTATGACACCGCCCACACACACACACGTGCATATAACACCACCTGGAACGCTGCACGACGAACGGTTGCATCACAATTTTGATACAAAAATTGGTTTTTTGAGGAAAGTAAATGACACAGTAACTTCCTCACATCTCGGTGGACACCTCAACCGCGCCTTAAGGGAAGAGGTAAAGAGTCTAGGAAGGCATACAACTGAAGGTACATATGTCGCTGGCTCGAATCCAGGTCACAAGCTAGCCTCCAACTTGGCTAGAAGATGTAAGCTATATGCAACGGGACATCGTACGACGCCACCCGGAACGCTGTACGACAAAAGGTTGCGTCACAGTTTTGGTACGAATGTTGTCGGGAAAACTCGCGTCACATTGAGGTCAGCCAGTGGAGAGTATATATAAAAGAACAACATATATATGATAGTCTGACAGGGCGGTGCTCGGTTTGCTGTGTGCGTCATACGGCCGCTTGATGACGTCGCCTTATTTTTCTTGCCGTTCCTGGGGTTTTCTGTACCAACTAGGGTCAAGTGCACACACTAACACACGCCGCCGGCTTTTCTCGTAATGGGACTAGTAATGCTTTAACATTAAAAATCTTTTACTCCTGTGTTACCACGAAGATGAGGTTACTCCTTTGCATCTGTCGAAATGCTTGCTCAAAGCGGGAAAGCATTATGGACATCGCTACGGGCTACAGTATACAAAGAACGAGTTTCCATACAAATGAGGCCTAAACACACTGAAAAAGATTGTTCCCTACGAAAATTGTCCTTAATGCAGTGGATCCAGAACGAAGTCTACATTAACGAGGCACGGCTGTGTATGATTGCGAACCACGATAACACCGAAACACCGTGCTATATGGGGTTAATACACTAGTGTTCTACTTAACTAGACCGGAGGGAAAATAATGCATATATGTAAAGAAGGTAAAATGGCACGGTCTAGCTAATACCATGCGACTGGCATACGCGACCAATGTCCGAGCGTTGACTGATTCGGTGACTTCTTAAACAGTGTCACGTTTTTCAGGACAATTTGCGTTCGGAACTCTTACTGAGGCGCTCAAAAAACATCATATTTGAGATGTAGAGATACTTAAGACTGCTTACGTGTAGGAATGCGAAAGCACTACAAACGCTGTCGTGCTTCTTCGGCTGCAACGGAATCCAGCGACGGTATGGCGCGCCGCAGGCAGTGCGTTCCACTGTCGACGGCGCTTCCTGTGGCGCTATGTATGACACCGCCCACACACATGCGCGCGCACATGACACCACATGGAGCGCTGCACGACGAACGGTTGCATCACAATTTTGACACAAAATTGGTTTTTGAGGAAAGTAAATGGCGCAGTCTCTGAAGATTAGTGAATGGAACCGATTGCGGGCTGACGTTGTGAAGGGAAGTTCTGAGGAACGCAGCTGTCCTCTCCTGTTTTTGCCCTGGAGTTGTCCAGTTTTAGTTCGCGAATCTTTTCTTGCATATGTCCGTCATCATTCTTTTCTTTTCCTGTCCTTCTTTCGTAAGGCCGCATGGCGTGAGTTAGGTTGGCGAGCTGCTCTGCAGAGGAGTGCGAGGTTTCGCTCAGGGGAACTTAATGGGCGAGCTGATGTATGTGCCACTGTGGCCTAGTTTTCAGAAAAAGTGGCATTGTGTGCTAATAATGAAAAATAATAACAGCCGAATGTACTAAACGAAGCCGCTTACTGATACATACAAATGAATACAACTCATCTCTATCGCGGATTAATAATCAGTATTTGAGGAAACATAAAGATGGCTGAAAAGGATGGTTGAACGCAAAATTTTCATCTGGGCGGCCTCCTTTCACTATGCCCCATAAAGTCGAAACGCTGCTCGCGTATGAGCAATTGACACAAGGCCCACCCCCCTAAGGCTCCTGCGCGCCCTGGCCTGCTGCCTCGGAGGTACAGCGAGAGATCGTCGGCATTGCGGGAAAGCGGAGCACACCCCTCTGTGCTGTGCAGCAGCTGGCCAGAGCCGTCATACACGAGGAGCTCCGGGACCATCTATTCGTGTACACCGACGGCTCAGTGGCCCGCGACAGCTGCTCCCTTGCAGTGGCGGCTACCATCCCCGCCCTGCGACTGCACAGCCAGCAACACGCAACCTTCCTGGGCTCCTCCACCACGGCGGAGTTGATGGGGATCCGGCTCGGGCTGGACCTGCTGCTCACCCTCGGCCCTCCACCGCCCAGGAGTGCTCTGCTCTGCGACTCCCGCGCCGCCCTCAGCCGCCTGCAATCTAACGGCCGCGGTACCCCACTAGTGCGGGAAATTCGCTCGCGCATCGAGCGCCTCGCGCAGAGAGGATGTGCCGTGCGTGCATAGTGGGTGCCCGGTCACTGCGGCATCGCCGGCAACGAAGAAGCTGACGACCTCGCGACCGCTGCACACCAACTACCTGCCAGCGATCTGCCCCTTGCGCTGGAGGACGTGCGTGCGGCCATCCACGACCATCTCCGAAGGCAGCACCCCGACCCACACATCGCAGGAGGTGAGCGCATCGACAGTATCACCGGCTGTCGCGCACTTACACGGTCACAACGTGCAATGATCCTCCGCGCGCGCATTGGCTGCGTGTGGCCCGAGGAACGACGGGTGCGTCACGGAATCGCGACGAGTGATGTGTGTGACGGATGCGGTGCAGTGGAAACACTAGAACACCTGCTCCTTCACTGTGCAGCGTTCGCCGATGCTCGTAGCGATATGCTCGCGGTCTATAGGGCGCAGGGCATACTACCAGACTCCATCAAGACGCTATTGTGGCCGCAGGGCAGTGCGCGCACTCGTGAGCGAACTTTGGTGAGCCTCTGTGCATTCCTCGAACACACGGGCTTGACGTCCCGTCTGTTCTCCGTCAGGTAGTTACACGCAGTGACCGAACGCTCCGCGATTTCTACCTTGAACGATTAATAACTGGACGCCCCACTCCAGTTGTAGCCAACACAGTGCTGTGCGCGTGTGTTTTTAATTCCTCTAAAATGAACTAATCACGCGCACGACCTGGACACATTTCTTATTGTGTAAATAGTTTGTACATATTACTTCTCCCCCTATCCTCTCTTCATGTCCCCTCAAATCTTTCATTTCATTTCTCCATTCTACCTGCTATCCTTTATTTACGCTGCCCCAGCTCAGGTGCTTCAGTATCGATGGCAGATGCCGGGGCTAGCAAACATCTTTTCCTTCCTTTTTACTATTATTTTAATAAAAAAAAACCACTACCACCACCTACTGACGATGTGTCCGTGCGTATCTGTCACAGTGTCAAATACATCGATGACGACCAATTTTGTTACATTCTATGCCTATTCGAAAATCTACGGAGCGTATCTTGCATAGAACCCCCTCCTCCTCCTCCTCCTCCATGGGGCAGAACGTCAGGGATAGTTGATTTTCGGTTCTCGCGTAGGCAAGAGCGGCGCCCAATACGAGCAGGTATACGCGAAGCGGATTAGAACTGCCGAGGATTATGACTGATATGCTTGCAAATGTTTGCACGAAGCCGAACGCAATTGCAAAAGTAGCCCGCGACGTACTCGGACGCCACACCCCGGTCCGCAAGCCGTTAGGACAATGGTCAGCTGCACGACTGGCCAATGTACATACATAGACCTTGAGAAACCGCGGGAGGCGATTGTTCTTTCACGTAGAAGCTAGAAATGAGCCCACCGAATTCACATCCCAGAATACCAGTTTTTTATGTTCTCTTGCATGCACATTGAATAGTGTACGTACAGCCGGCCAAATCTTTAGCTGGCGTGCGTGGCGGCCGCCTTTTCCGTGCTCCTGCAGCCTAATTACGACGGAGCAAAGTTGCGAGAATATCAAATCTAAGAAAAGGTAGCTTTCCGCAAGTTTGCTTCGCCGCATAGCGCAGGAGCGCAGAAAAAGCGTCCGTCGCGCAAGCTAGCTGAACATTTGGCCGGCTGCACACTACATATATCGATTGATTTACATCCTTAAATGCCATAACTAGTCCTTACCAAGATACTCGATCTCATCATTGTGGCTTGCCTTAGTCACAGGATTCTCGGCCGAGAGATCTTTAATTATACCTACCCAAATTTCAGTTATTTTTTGATGTCCAGCATCCGACCTCAACCTCACAATATTCGATTGAGGTGAGGTTGAGTGAGGTGGGTAGTGGCCACTGGAAAATGGAGGTGAGGGCGGCAGAGGATACCTCCACCTTGAGTGAGGTTGCCAAATTTTTTCGAGGTTGAGGCGAGGTAGCGGTATTTGAAGTAGAATGCCCAGCTCTGGTTATAGTACAATCTTATGATATGCGAAAAAACAAACGCTTTGATAAAATCTTCCCGCTGGAAAAATAAACTTGACCAGAATTTCAGGGTGTGGCATTGCATGTAAAAGCACTCACCGAAAATCTCACAAAGACACGACAGCGAATGCGCCGAATGTTTTCGTTGTATTCGCAGCGGCTGAAACAGAAGAGGTGTCAAAGGAACACCCAAGAACTGAACGACGTTGTGGACGCAAGGGATTCCGTGAAAGCAGAGAGGAAGTCAAAGGGCGTTCAGCGGTCGCCGCGTGCACGGTTGTCACGCAGGGCTAGGGGGGGAGCCGCACATGCGAGGACAACGGCCGTAAATCACCGGACAACTGGCGGCGAGCCTCGTAGCAGGTTGTGCAAACATCGCCTCGCGCGCAATCCGAATCGCAGCGCATGCTCGCGAAGCGACAAGCTTGCGAAGAGATGTGCTCCCGCCGCTTTGCTCGCGCAAAATGGCTGCGATAAGTATCTTCTTGCACACAGCGACAGGCCCTGCGCATTTCTCGTTGCCTATACGTGGCCGGACTCGCCATGCACTTTCAGACCCTTTTGCGCGTGCTTGCGCAGCTTTCTGTCGCTTCAGAATTCAAAGGGCAACCTCCACCGCCGCCTGCAAGAGCAACATAAACAAGCAGCAAAAAAAAGAAGATTATATGAGAGGAAGGGAAACAAAAAATAAAAATGCTACGGCGGTTGCATCAACAGCTCGAAGGGGCAATCATGACCGAAACCACTCACCCGCAAATGCGCACGTGGCTGGCCGAGGCCAGCATGTTTACGTGTTAATGTGTCGCCCGGAACTGAGCGCCGGGTCTTTTCGAGACCAAGTGGATGCAATGAGAAGGGGCCCTGCTCTTCCATTCGCGCTGTGGCCGTGCGTCCCACATTGCCGAGTGACGGGCGAACCGGCGGCTGCCAGCGAAGAGGAAGCGGACCCGCCGGACAACGCTCCACCGGGTGGGTCCGGGCCACGTGGTACACGCACTGTGCGCGCATAACGCGATCGGCGATGGGCTCCCACGAGCCCGGCATGCACGCAGACCAATTGGCCGCCCTCTGCCTTTCATCCCCGGGGCCAGCAACGTGCCTCCGCGGGAGGGAACCCCTTTTTGCGATGCACGGAGCGCTCTGGCATAGCATGCTGAAAGTAAGCGGCTCGCGTTCTGCTTCCTCCTTTCAAGAACGTTTTCATTTATCAACCCCTTGGCCACTTATGCTGAGTCCGGAAGCAGTGGAGCGAGAATTGCGCGAGACAACGCATGTGGAATCCGGAGGTGGGTGGGTGGCTGGTGGTGGCGTAAAGTGGCAGGCGAGTTAGGTCGGCTTTGCATTGCACATGTCGGCAGTTGCTCCGCCTGTGTCGCATAATCTAAACAATATATATCTCCTACCACTGCTCAGAAGGCCAGTGTCCTTAAGTATTTCAAAATCCGCCTTGTTACCCCGTGCCTCTTATCTCGTGGAACTTCAGGGCAACATCACGTGAGCAACGCTGCCCATGTGACTCCCCAGGAACATGAGAGATTGCTATTTTCTCGCGAAAAGTTGCCGCGGCGCGCAACTGATGTTTGTACAGGCAAAGCAGCAGAGCGACTAACGACGCCACGCCGGTGCGCTTTCGGAGTCTCCAGTCAAAGGTGAACTGCTCGTCAGTGGAGCACGCACCGCTCATCTGCGTCCCGACTGATTTTCCTCGTAACCACTTCTTTCTTCATTTGAAGCAGGCGGCAAGGTAGCAAGAACGGACAAACACAGCGGGTGGTCGCTGTACTTACGTTCTGTGCACCTGAACTTCTCCGAGAAACTTCTTTCATAGTTGTTGTTAGTGGCTATTTATTAATAAAATAACAATGGAATGAAAAGGTGTTGCTAGTCGCGGCGTCTGCCATGGAAACCTGAAGCATAAAATGACAGCGAGAGGACAGGGCCGTCAGCCTAAGCGGGGCCTGCAGTACAGCGTTGCGACGATGACCACGAGCTCGTTACGTCGACCTCAGCCACGGCGGCCGCATTTCCATGCAGGGGAAATGCAAAAAAAAAAAAAAACGCCGGTCACTACAGGTTAAGGAATCGAAAGTGGTCTAAACTTCGATGCCTAACCCTCCTCACCGCTACGCGAAATGAGGGCGCAGCGCACCCTTTTTCTGAAATTCATTCATTCATTCATTCATTCATTCATTCATTCATTCATTCATTCATTCATTCATTTCACCAGGAGGCCTCCACTACATCATGTGCTTCATAAAGTCTTTTCCAAGGTTGACTCGTTGGAGTTCATTATTTTTCCCCCTTTGCTTCGGAACAATAAGCTCCACCAGTCCAGGCTAGATTCCGCGCTTTATGATGTAGTTTCTGGGGAAAGGTTTGCGGATGTGAAAGAGAGATGCTGCAAGGGAACAGAAATTACAAGTATGTGGGTTTAACTTCTCTGAAAATTTGAGATTTTATCCTTTTTACAACCACCACTGAAGGAGCCTGCTGCACTCAAACAATACGGATACGCAAGAAAATGAAGCAAACCACACGGAGAAAAAAATATATTACGGTAATAGAGATAAGAAAGAAGGCGGAAAGCGATAACGCAGAGACAGTGCCGCGCTTACGCCATGCATGGAGAGCAGTGAGCCACGAAGACGCTTGCATAGCAGCAGGCACGCAATGTTGATCATTCGGTGCCCGGCATCACTACGCCAAAACAAAAGCACGTGCAGGGTTGAGGCAGGGCGAGTTCGACTTTTGTCTCAAACGTTACTTCTCCGAAACTATAATAGCAATATATCGGAAGTCGTGTATGAGCGAAGGTTCTCGCACTACGTTTGGTCGCAGTCTACTGAAGGGCCTCCGTTCCTCGGAGCAGAATTTATGCTTGCTTAATGAGAACTGCACGACTCTCATCGCAAAGCGTTGTTCAAATGATCTGTTTATGTCTATGATATCACGATAATTTACCTCGTGTGAGAGCACGACTTTCAGATTAAGCACAGCGCTGCGAGCTACAAAAATAATAACATTAGAGAAAATTCGTTAGAAGGTCGAAAGAATGCCGCGTGAATTAATGAAAATAACACGTGTATAAATGAACACATGAAAAGAAACAAATGGATGTATGCAACATATTGAGCATGAAGAAAAAATAAGGCGGTGGTCTGTTGAGGAAACAGAGTGGAGTGTATAGGAGACGCAGCGGGCAGCGGCAGATAAGGTGTGGAGATGAGAGTAGCAAACCTGATGGTATTGGGTGGCAGCGGCTGCCATAGAACAGTGATAACTAACAACCCATGGGAGAGTCGCATGTTTCCCATGGAGTGAGTGAATCTGAGTGATAATGGCGATAAGAGTGATAAATCATCACAAGCTGGCCGTTCCAGAACGACCACCGCTACCGTATACCGCTGTTTAGAATGCTAGACTATATACCCATAAATTCTGGACAGGCACATTTTTCCACGGGAAGTTGTTTATGAACGCAATTTGTTCACATATCGTAAGATTCAGCTATAACCATCGATATACACCCACACATCTCCCCTCGGCAGGCTTGCATTTCTATTTGCCTTTAACGTTTTTGCTATCGTCAAAAACGTTCCCCACTGGTTTTATGTGGCAGTCTTAACTGCTCGATGAGTGCGATGGACAAGCTTTAAAAGAATGATTTTGCTATGCATCGGAAGAATCGACCATTACCTTGAATATTTCCATTGCAATACCTTACAGTATTCCGCAGTTGCTTCACAATTGAAATTGATGTCTAACAATTCTCGACTTGATAACATTCTTGTTATATTTCCTAATAGTCCTTCTAATGGAGTTAGAAAACTAGTTGAAATACAGCGTGCATTCCGAAGTTCAGGTGGCTTATGGTCACAAGAGAGCGTCAGTGGGAGCTAGCCTTCCTCATTATACTTGGACTAAATTATTTCAATCTGATGAAGTGAGCAGTCAGGCCACACAAGGAAATGTTGAGAGATCAGGTACATCACAGCCCTACAAAAACTTCTTCGCAACAGTCTGTGGACATTCTATAGACGACCTATTGAAATTTATGAAAGGGAGGCGCGCTGTCAGCGGAAGTAGTAAGCATGTCATTTTCCAAATTTGGACCCGAAAACAACCGAGCGGCAGTGAGGACTATCGAAGCGAGGGGCGACGGTAATCACGCTGGGCCAATTTTGCTGCCCCGTTAGTTCGCAGCGGCAGCGGCCGACTACACGAGACGCGAAGTGAGCCCGCAGCGCTGACTGCAGAGACGCACCGAATCGGTATTTCGCATGCAGCCGCGTACCGTGTCAAGAAGGCGCGGTCGTCCGACTCGCGGCGGAAGGTGAACGGCGCGCACTTCTGAGCGCGCGGGCCGCCCTCGTTCGCCCAAGGTCCTAAAATTAGGCCTTTACCGTTAACCATAGGCCACCGCCATCGGCGCGGTGAAAATGAAAACGCCAGAATGGCAGCGCGACTTATATTTATCCGACGTCATAAACACGTCCGTCCCGTAAAGCAGGCGACGGCCGAGACGACTTCCGCGTCCGCTCTCTAAGCCTAATCTCGCACTCGTCTTCCTGGGGTGGTGGTGTTTCGCGCAAGCGCCAAGAAAGGACCGCTCCGCACAAAGCCGCGTTCCGGCGCCGCTGCAGCGACTGACAACGAAGCATAAACCAAGATAGCAGCGGCTGTGGCGGCACCAGTGCTGCTCGCCCGAGCTCCATCGAGGGCCGCGGCAGCGGACGGTCCGAAATCCTCTTGAAACTCTTACCGCTCTTCGAACAATACGCGTTATACGATCTCGCGCGCAGAACTCCTTCGTTGGCGTGGCCCGCTCTTGCTTGTTCCGCGCGCCCCTGTCATCTTCGGGCGGGCGCGTGCGAAAACAGCGCCGCCATTCTCGTTCGCTGGCCGCCTCGGACGCTCTGCGCACGCTTTGCTTTGTTTGCGTCGCCATTTTTCCGCTGCCGCTATTTCTTTTTCTATTTGCATTCTGTAACCGCACTTCTCGCTGCGCCGGCACTTTGTTGTGGAGATCGTTTGCGCTTCTTGTTTTTCGCTGCCTGTCTTCGGGAGGAAGGAGGCACTGCCTTTCGCGGGGCGTTGTCTCCCCGCTCCGTTGTTTACCAACTAGGTCAATGGCTGCATCTAACGAAGTCACGCTGTCGACCTCCCCTCTTCTCTCCCCGCCTCTTTCTTTTCTCGCCGCATTCTCGGTCGGCTGTGATCCGGACGCTATATGCCTTCATTCCGCTTCTTAGCTTGCTTTTTCGCCTCCCCTCTGGTTCGTTTGAGCCTGATAGAATTGCTCGGCAAAGCGTGCCTTCTTCCTTTTTTTTACGGTTAATTTCCATCTTATGTTTTGACTCTGATGCTGCGCAGTGCGCGTCGACCGACGTAACCATTCTCTCCCCGCCACTGCGGTGACCTAACCGCTCTCGGATAATCGAGCGAAAAAGGAATAATGAGACACATAATATGACCCCGGCACGTGCGGAGAATGTCGCTTCCTTTTCCACTGCGCCTCTGTCTCTCTTTTGACAACGCTGTCGCCGTTCCGACAGACGCAAAAACAGCTCATGCTGAAAACGAGGAGCGGCTGTTTAGCGGCGATGGCGATAACGGGAAAAACTACGCGCATTTGGGGGATTTTTTAGGGATATGTTCCTTGATGGCGAAAGCACGGAAGGAGGGAATGGGTATGAATTGCCACAAGGCAGCGATTTTTTTTTCTGTGCAAGCCATAACTATTATCTGCAGGTGCACACAGTATATTGGCATTAATATTCAATTCTGCGTTACGGGATATGTGCGTTAGTTTGGTATAGCTGAAGCGCACTGTGGAGCTGCTGGGTATTGGAAGCCAAGATGAAGATTTCCAGGTCGATCGCAGCGCCGTGACAGCCTAGCGAGAGCAGCAAGCATTTTATGGGCGCTTCCGTAGTGCTTCTTCACGCCACATGCTTGCGCTTACAGACATGATCTTGCGCGCTCTCTCGAAGCCGCGCGTGGCGTGCGTAGCTAACGGGGCTATGTCGAGAGCACCTTGGCGAGGTATATAACCAGCCAAACGTGCACCTCTTACCTTTTTTTTTAGCCGCACAGGAGAACAATTGGTGTTGTCCAAACTACTGCGGACATTGCGTGACGGCGAAGCTCTGTCATATGACTTTGGACTTCGAGGTCGTTTCTGTGGTTTTGTTTATGTAGGCACTGCTTGCAGACTTGCGGTTTCGACCTTTTTTTCTTAATACTAACGCTCACATCGCTGGAAAAACGGTGTTATGCGCTGCCTCAAACTGCAGAAACTTCACTGCAAACGGGATGCAACATGTTCCAAGTGCCATCAAGTAGTGAGCGACGAAAACAGTACGCCGTTGCGATCCGCTGGCAGACTGTCTGCGTCAAGCTGCACGGACGACCATAGCATTTTGTTAGCGATAAATGGTTGAGGGCGTTGTGGAAGTTATGGGAATTCGGTAGAGTAGGTTGTGTCCTTCCCTTGAGAAGGACCATGTTCTCGCTCGCACAACTTCGTCTGTGTCCCACAGCTGTTATCGCATGACGACAGAAACTGCGCGTGGTCGTTGGTTTGCGGAAATGCGCTGTATTCGGCCTCCGTCACTACAGCGTGAAAAGGTGTTATAACAACTGCGCGAGTTATTGCTCAGGCATTTGTACTGCATGCGGGTTGTTCGAATCCAGAGCCAACACATAAGGCCTATGCGATCAGTACCGCCAGCTGCCGAAACGACACCGGCCACGACGAGGTATTGTTGGCAAACAATGCAGCTCGCAATGTCAAGGTTTACGAGCACTTGTAGGATTTATAAACTGTTATATGAAAGCTTATTTGCTGACTTCGTGCACAAACTGAAACACATGCTTTCACCAGCAGACCAATCGAAATGGGCACGCAGCAGATGTGGAGGTGTTATGTTAAAGTTCTGTGGTTTTATGGACCCGCATGGTGCAGTAATGTTTCTTCGTGTCATGTGTGCGGAGAGGGAGGATGACTGAGAAGATTATAGCATTAGACAGTGATACATTCATAAGACAGAGATTCATTAGGAAACACACAAGGCAAACTGAACTTTTGCTTAGCTGTTAGTGTTATCAGTACTTAACTACCTTTCCTTAATCAATTCTCATACAAAGTGTAGGTTAGATATTTCCACATTTCTGTACATATGTATTAACAGCTGAGGTGCCAACCATTCAGGGCACCTGTCCGTACACGGGCTGGTGGTTCTCCTTCGACTAGGCACCCATTACAAAGTACACGACAGCAAATAGAGTCCCCTCTGCCTTGATGGGAAGCAACATTGATTTTACATTCTGAAGCTACTGAAGATTTCAATAAATTACATAAAACAAAGCATTTATTGTAATATATTTTTTATTTCATCTACGTCACGTAGCAACCGCCATTCAGAATTCAAGAAGCTGCAACTGTTATATGTAAATGGCATGTCTTGTCCCTCACCACCATGCACGCTGTGAGATCCAATGCAGTGCATAACTATGCTCTGTTAATTTTTCGTGTGAACGGGGTTCTCCGCATACAGCAAAGCCTCAATAAATGGACGTCTCCCTTAATGATGACATGCCTGCTACGTCACTTGCTTACCCGGCCTTTGACGCACATTAGTGGAGGTTTCCAGCCACGTAGTCTCAGTGCATGCTTGCTAGGCATAATTCATACCGACAGAAAGAATAGAATAGTGCTGAAAATGCAAGACATTAGCAATGCCGTTGCATTTCTGCATTATGGCCGAACTAAAATTCAGTTGCCTGAGAGAGTTGTCAAGCATGCCTGCTTCTGCAGTAATTATTCCAGACACCATAGCAAATATTGAACAAAAACAGCTGAGCTCACAAAAAAGAACCTGTACTGACAAAAAAGCAGATCGTGCACCTTGGTAAGGTTGTGAACCTCTGGTAAGTACACAGGATTTCAGGACGAGGAACTGAACGTCCCGCGTAGGCCAATTTTAGCACAGGAACTAAAACTCGGCGTCCCTTGCTTGCAGGTAACGACGGCTCACGTGCCCCCGCGCGGCAAGAAACCCGTGAAGCTCCGATGCAGTGCACTTGAAGTCTTCGAAAAGACTAAAAAAAAGTGCAAAAAATTGTAAATTTCAGGGTGTAACGTCCCGAAGCGACACATGCGCTACAAGATAAGCCGCAGTGGAATGCTCCGGATTAATTTAGACCACATGGGGTTCTTTAGCGTGCGTTGACATAGCACAGCACACGGGCGCCTTTCGCGCTTCGCCTCCATCGAACCATGGCCGCCGCGGCCAGGATCGAACCCACGTCTTTCGGGTCAGCAGCCGAGTACCACAACGACTGAGCTACACCTTTAGGAAATGTTTACTTTAATATATATTACAATGTAGCAGCCGCATGATATCAGTAATAAAAAGCGAACTTTGCCAGTGAATGAAGCGTCCTAAACTTCTGCGCGTACAGACGACGCACGCCGAAGCGTTCCCACGTTCAACGCATTTTCCCACTTTATTCTAATAAGGAACGTCGATCACGGTCGTAATAACGCGCGTAGAGCATGCTAACCTTTTCTGCGACTTCATTTGGGCGTGTTAACACATGGCGAATTCAAGCTTGGCAATTCCGCATTTCAAGCAGAGCGCCGACCACGCGCATCTCTTCGATCGAGCCAGAAGTCACAGTACCCAGCATGGCTTGCGGCTCGTTCGGATTGGACAGCACCAATTGTAGGGCTACCTAGGCGAACTTGGGAAGCACTTCCTTCCGGCTATTTCAGGTGCGCCACGATCACAGTGCAAGAGCGGAAACAGAGCACAGTAATTTTATAGCTGCGTTCTATTTGCTTCAACTAGTAGCGATCCCCCCCCCCCCCCCCCCCCCGATAAAAAAAAAACTTAACCTTAAACCTCACCACTGACAGCGGACTTTTTGGAGATAGCAGGATCCGGTGTTTCTCAGCAACATAGCGTTTCGTGGCAGCAGGCACAAAATCTTTAGAAAGGTAAAGGAATATAGGCTTTAGGCTATAAGGTTAATCCAAGGCGAGTGTGTTGCGGTGAACGAATTCGCGTGCGTCCTTTAGGAAGAATCATATATCACAACAACAACAACAACAACAACAACCACAACAATAATAATAATAATAATAATAATAATAATAATAATAATAATAATAATAATAATAATAATAATAATAATAATAATAATAATAATAATAATACAGATTTATTCATCACAACGATGAAAAGGGCCGAGGAGAAAAGCTAGCAAGGCTTGACGAGCCCTCGGCCCCTACATATACAAAGGCATCACAAGCTTACTCGGGGCCGCGTTGACGACGCAGAAATGTCACCTGAGCGCTTCGAGTTTTTGCAGCCGGAGGCTTCCAGGTGGATGTTGGCAGGAGGACCACGAGAAATGCTCGGCGTGGGTGTGCAGACGACTGGCTTCTGCATGTGACACGTACACAAAAGGTTGGAGAATGCAGTGCTGAGAAGGTGCGTGTGCCCATATGCCTCTCCGAGTGTCACCACGCGCGCTTGCTGAATGAAGGAGGGTTACGAAACCGCTTCATTGATCTGTTTAACGTCGCAAGCGCTTTGTTGTGCCGCGCGCTGTAGGTTGGCTTCTTCAAGAACTTTCGCGGTTGCGCCGCAGTGATATCGCCAGCGCTCACGGCGTTCCACTTATGTGTGGTTCAGAGCTGCGCCTTCTTGGCCTGCTGGTTGAATCCAAATGAAGTCTTCACCATATAACGATGCTGCTTTTCGCTGAGCCGTAGTCCCTTTTTGACAAGCTAATTAGACACGATCTGTATCCTGCATTTGCGTTGTTTTAAATGAGCTGTTTTCTTGCGGTTAACGTTACCTGGCTCAGATGGCGTGCTGTTAACAATATTCTCAGGAATGTGAAAGAAAGCGATGCCCCACGCGTTTTGCTTAAGCTAGCATTTTACATTGACTTAGGAAAGTTATAGTTGCGAACTAATGGACGTATATACCAAGTGTTTCAGGGAAGCCGGTCATTAATTTTTTAAAATAAGGCTTTTTAGGTGAAGAGAAGCCCTTTTGCAGCATAGTTATACCAGTGATTTCGGACGCCAAAAAACAGGAGCGTCGTACTAATTAGTAAAGCGATCAACTAAATTCTATTAGTTACCTTTTTAACTATTACCAATAGGCACCTGATTGCGATTAAAGATTTGTAGCCAGTCGTTAGTAATAGCCGCATCAGTTTTTAGAATTTTGAAAATGCGAATACCCTCGTATCTGCGGCTCCACTAATTTGGGCCATTTCTGCGCCATTCGATAACCGCGCTATTGCGGAAGGGCACAGGGCGACGTCAACCAAATTTCGACACTCCGTGACGCACGCACAACGTGACATTCTCTTCCCGCACGCGCTGGAGCAGCGAAGTGGCGAAGTGAGGGGAGCTCAGCAGCATGAGCGGAAATGACATTGTCGCGTGGTACGTAGGTCACGGAGTGTCACCATTTTATTGGCGTCGCTTATCAGTCGCATATCATTAGTTTAGTGATAGATACTTTTGGTCTTTGAAAGGTAACGCCAAAATTTCGCCGGCTGGCGAGTCATACAATGTATTACCGTGGTGAAAAAAGAAAGTGTTTCTTGCGGACTTAATTGCGCTTTAAGATTATGAGATAGCTGACCAATGGGAACTCTGTTCGTTCTGTGCCTGTGTATTCTTTGTGTTATTCTTTTGAGATGATCAATGTTACGCGTTATCCACGAGGCTTTAAGCTTTATTTTCTTTAGTTTGAGCAAAGTAGTTCCCGCAGTGTTTTACTGTTGCTTTGAATCTCAACCTTTGAGCGTAAACGCCTAAATAAGAGCCACCAAAGAAATCTTCGTAGGCTGCCTCCAGGTTATCTATAATACTGAGTCATCCGGTTGATTGCAATCTTTTACAGCAATATACTACGTACATTCAGGACTTGACCATTTCAAGTGTATAGCTAAGGCTAGCATTTTGTGGTCTGAAATACCTCCTTACAAGTTTACTTCAACAATTAGATTTCCAGAAACGATAGCAAGGTCTGATATGGAAGAAACTTCTTGAACTGAAGTTGGCTTTGCAGAAATCTGCGAAAGTGAAAAGCTAAACTTAATGCTTAATAAAAGATCGCAGTTAGAATAGTGTTTATTACTTGAGTTTAATTGTTGAGCCTATTCCGGACAGATTAAAATCTCTGGTTAATGCGAGTTTAGTACGACGAATCATCTGGCGAAAAAATAAATCATGAACGCGTGAAAGATAATCAGCGGATGCATTACGCTTGTTATAGATTCCTCCCGTCAGTAAAGGCGTGCTGTGAACTTTTGTAATACACAAAACACTCATGATATGCTATACCATCCTCTTGATGAAGCAGCAAACCTGCTTTTATTGCGATACTTACGCCTCCCCCTCGACCGTCGCGATCACAGCCATCTAGAGAGTATGACGGTGGTCCTATTTCGCAAATATATACATCTGAATGAGCCAAGTTTAACAAATAACTACAATATCAGGAGTCTGGAATATAAGAGTTCCTCTAACTAATCAGTTTTGTTCGAAATACTTCGAGCAGTGAATGATAACAGTGAAAGCAAAATTATGCTTTGTCAATCCTTGTGCCCACCGGACGTTCCGGCACCATCGCGGTGATGTTTCGAAACAGGCATTCCTTTATTGTTCACTTCGTCCTAAACATACAGATCTCCATTTATCTGTACTTTATAAAAAACAAGAACTGCTTTGCTGCTCTTATCGAAATCGTCTTTCGATGACTGTAAGTTTCCGGCGCACATCACGAACAGATACCAAGGAATCTTCAGATACCGATGTGTTTTCGTTCTTAAGTTTGAGCAGTTCTGAAGAACCGCCAATTTTTCCGTGAAATTATAAACTCGTAGTATGAAGGATGATATCGATTTTCGTTCTCCAAAGACTTAACGTTCGCACCTAGTATATCTTTAAAAAGGTCATCCACAACTTGTCGTTCTAAAATTGTCTTCTGTTCGTCAACACTTTCCTTCTAGCCATAAATAATGTTATTCCTGTGGATTCTGTTTTTAGGGCTCTTACTATTAGGAAGTTAATTGCACTAGATCCTTGTGCTTGGCAGCGACAGTATACCTTCACACTTTCGTAAGTTCTCAGTACACTCCTGAGTTGACAAAAGCGCTGCTTAAATTTTGGAGAGCTGTGTTTGAACATTGTCAAAACTCGCGTGTAGCGTACTCTGTGAGGTTTTGTCTGCGTAACCACTGCTAGCGCCTCGATAATTTTGTCGAGTTCAGGTTTTTCCTCGACGTCACCACCGAGTAACAGAAAGTGCACGAATCACTCGGCAAGACTGATCCTCACAGGACAGAGCGCAGTGAGGGGCTCGACAGCACTAACAGGCAAACAGCATTGTTCTCGTGATCTTTGACAGAAGACCATTTGTTACCAATCTGAAGAACGAAGAAGTAGTGGTTATACATGGCGGTCCTGACGGTGCCACCAACCCCACTGGAGGGTGTGCAGGGTTTGCATGGCTTTTCATACAGTTCGCATGATGTTGCTGATGCTGCTGGGAATACGAACGAATAAAGCAGGGTGGGTGTCCTTGTCACATGCGCTGCGTTGATTACGGGCAGAGAAATGGCCAGCATTGAAGGCAGGAATGACCTGGGCTTCGCATTGGCATCGGTGTTGCCCTCGGGTCATGATGACGGCGCGTTGTTGCAAGAACGGAACTGTCGGCACCCATCTTCAGCCCAAGCCAAGCAGCGTCTGAAGAATGAAGTGGTCCTGACGGTGCCAGCGAGCTCAGATACAGTTAACAAGCGCGTTCCAGTTTAGATAATTCTGTATCCGCAGCGCCGTTTAGAGGGATACTGAACCAGAATTATGCACCTGCAGTTTTCGATGTAAACGAAAGTTTAACTATTAAAAACAGTGAAAAGGGTAAGCTTTTGCAGAAACAAGGGTGCAAGGCACATTTTTTCCGCAATTCTGTACCGTATACCGGCCCAAGTGGCGGCCACCTCTGGGATCCGCAGTTGGGACGCCTGTGGTCAACGGGTTATAGCTTTCTCTGTACACGCTTTGTCTGATTCCGCTTTCCCATGGTCGATCTTGGTTATGTTGTTTTCACTGGGGCGAAACAACATGACGAGGTAGCGCTGCGCCCAAGACAGTCGCAACAGCATCGTTGCTCGTGGCACGCCTTCGCTTACGTTTCTGAGAGATGAAAGGCTGCGAAGACTGCAAAATCGTGCTGCGGAGCCATGACGGCCAAACTGAACGCGTTTCAGATGAGCAGCGGAAGAGAGGTTTCGCAGGCAGCGCTAAGGAAGAACAGTGGGCAGGGTATATTGCTTACAATAGTAAATAAATGCCGAATTATTAATGTAATTCTTCATTTCCGGCGGTTAGATCACGGTCCTCAACACCGCCGAAAATTTCTTGTTGTCATTCCCATGCAGTCTTATACATGGCGCATAGTAATACTGCTAAGCTGACAGAGAAACAACGACGGCAGAATGTAAGGCTCGTTACTGTCTAAACTGATGCGCTACTAGCGGGAGAAAGCACTATGCTTAGCTTACTGCAATGTTTAATTCAATGCAACGTTGAGTTGCGTTAGCGCGCATTCGCTCAGTACGGTGCAACGCTTAGCTCTCCCTATAGTATACACTGCAGTTAACGATTACGGATGCGATCGCATTCGAATTTGAGTGCGTTCGCGTTTTCTGACTCGCAAGAAGATGCAGTCTCCTCGTGTTTCGTGTAGCGCGAGACGGTAGACGCTAGGGTAATCTTCGAACCACGTCGGACAACGCAAAGCGACGGACAGTCTAATGGCGCCATGATAGAGCCGTAATAGCTGTCTTTCTGCCTCAACTCTGCACGTGACATCGTGTGCATAGCGCCCGACGTAGAGTTATTTTAACTGTTATTGTCATTGCAGTTTAAGCATGCGAGAAAAGGTTCAAGATTTTGCTGGCCCCGACATGCCTGACCAGTACGTACACCGCCCTTGTTGGCTCGTCGTCACTAACGGCTTATTTTATTTTCTTTTATACCTGTTAATGCAAAGGTACTCTATCGTTAGGGTCGCATACTTCGTTTGCGCAACGGCTGTTGTGCTCGACAGAACCAGGCTTCATTTCATACAGCTGTGCGACGGCACGCTTCAAATACCACAGCGTTACCTGTCCGATAAGGGCGTTAGTCGTCACACTCTACGACGCTTTTGACGAGCCAGCTTGGCGTGCGCTCATAAAATGCGAAAAATAAAACAATCCGCTGGAAAATACGCAAAGTGACGGCTACATCTTGGTATAATCCCACATCGGGAGTTCATTTGCAGCGTTTTCTTCAAATTTTCGAAATTTTGCTTCAGTGCCCCTTTAAAGACGTGAGCACGCTTGTCTAGGGCGCCCAGGCAGTGCTCTGCAATGCAAAGAAAGCGAAAATTTGAACCAGGTACTGCGTTCGCCTAACAATGTTCGCGTTCAAACGCGCCCGGATAGACACCCCAGCATCCCATACGCAAGCTCCGTGTCCCTAATATAGCAGTTGGGCTATAATTCTGCTTTCTTTATGTCGCAGCACACTGCTGTAGCCCTTTGACTACACTGTATTCCCAACTGTACTTGTATCTAGTAACCTTATTGCCAAAATGAATACCTTTCTTATGTGCTATTCCCAAAAAAAAAGTTTCTCCGGCACCATTGGTCGTCTGCCATTCATTACATCACGAAGAAACCCCTAAGTGCGCAAGTTAAGATCGCGAGCTGCTGCACAGGGGGGCCTCGGGCAGCGCTAACCCAGCCAGCCGCCGTAGTTTGGACCTCTTTGGCCCTCTTTGTGTTAGCTGTTTGTCGGGGTTCCTCGAGCAGCCGCCACCCCAGCGTCATTCGAATGGTTTTGCTTTTAAGACAAACGTAGCAAAGTGCGTGCACCTTAGCCGACTGCACCGACTGTGAAAAGACGAGTCTTTGCATGGTCGCGTCCGGGCCGCAAGACGGAGCCGATGCCGTGGATCCCCGGGGTTTTAAGGGGGTCGGGTATAACTTTACTGCTTTCGACGGAACACCGCATGACGGATCGAATTTCTCAGAGACGGCCAGCGAAGGGTGGGAGTGCGACTAGGGCACTGCGTGCGGTTCCCACTGTGTGCTCACCTTCCCTGTGTTTTCTCCGGCGTTTTGGTCTGTATGTGCTCTGTGTCGTAACTACCAACGGAAATGCGTAACGTCTTCATGGAATTCACGTGGTGCTCGCGAGTCAAAAGCTCTGCAAGCACACCGGCATGCTATGGGCTCCTTCAATTTGAACAAATTGCTGCTCATTGGCTCTGACAAGTGAATTTCGTATCGGTAAACAGATCTCCAGAATTCTTGGCAAGGAGACTTAAGGGGGATTTTCGGCGAGATCGCAGGACTGATCGTCGGTGAGCTCCCGTGTAATAAAGTACATACTGCCCTGAAGAAGTTGTCTAGTCTGTTCCGCAACGTGTCGCCGATTCACCAAACAACCTGGAGACATCGCGATCAACACCATCCATCACAGATGCAAAATTAACTGCGCTCTTCGAAAAAGCTTGTCAGATTTGTTGTAATCTAAGAGTCCATTGCAGTGGTTTGATTAAAGGGTAATTTTAACTGAAATATCTTGCATAACCGGGTGTTTCAGAGAATACTTTGAAAAATTTATAAGCATAGGCAGTTCAACAAAGAAAAAAAAAGTATTATCTGGCTCCAACTGTTTGCCGCGGTAGACGTCAGTTAGTATAAAAATAATTATAATTAAAAAGGTAATTATCAAAATCTATATATAAACTCAGTTTCGGTTTTGGGCTGAAAGAAGCACCGAATTTCCTCACGCGGCGGAGCTTCCAAGACTAACTTTTTCTTCGTTTCGAAAACTGATATGGCATCACCTTGTGCGTGGCTTAGGGCTCACCATTGGCACTAGCAGCAATACTGTACTAATAAGCATGTTAGTTCATCAATTTTCGGTAATATGTTGCCTAGTTAGGACGATTTTTATTGCAGCTGACACGCACCGCGGCTGGCAGTTTGTTCCTGAGAAGATTGCGTTTCGGTTTTAGTCTTTCTATCCGAGAATTTTTGAAAATATTCGCTGAAACACCCGGTGCATAGTACCTCGTTCGCATGGACCCATTTAATATGGAATTAAATGTAATTAAGCGAACAGTTCCGTATCCAAGGGTTACAACACCGCGAGGCTTGCATCCCGAGTGCCATGGTTTGCTAGGCGCTTCAAGCTTAATATGAAGACAATGGCGACCACGACAGTGCACTTCAGACTGCCAAACGTCTTTCTAATAGTGACTTCACTGCCCACCGCTATGAACAGATCTTAACCACAAGGGTTTTGTGAAAAAAAAAAAGTGTGTCGCTTTCCTTCATGATTGCTTATTACGGATAACTCACTTTATAAAGGTTTGATCGGGAACCTAAGTGTCCATAAATACAGCGCACGACCGTATACAACGCTTGCAAGTCTGATTGCATTCTTTGGGAGTATTGATTTCGAAGCATCCAGTTTTTTATTTTTAAATATGAGTATATTCTACGTGTACTTTCTTTGGAGGTGGGCGTGATAGATCATACATGCAGGAGAAAAGCGATAGGCTTAATAAATATCCTCCAAGGATTCAACTACATAGCGCATAATTCCCGCAGACTGCCACGCACACAGTAGGAGATAATCGCAGTGAACAGCCTAGCCACTCCATGTTTTTTTCCTCGCAACTTGAGCCATGCTTCAAGTTGCTGCTGTTTGTCTAAAGATTTAGGTTTAGGTTTATTGGGGTATAACGTCCCAAAGTGACTCAGGCTATGAGGGACGCCGTAGTGAAGGGCTCCGGAAATCTTTACCACCTGGGATCCTTTAACGTACACTGACATCGCACAGTACACGGGCCTCTAGAATTTCGCCTCCATCAAAATTCGACCGCCGCGGCCGGCATCGAGCCCGCGTCTTTCGGGTCAGCAGCCGAGTGCCATAACCGCTGAGCCAGCGCGGTGGCTTTTATCTGAAAACATCGGCTGTATATTTGCATGCATTTGAGCACAAGTCCACTCTATCGTGGCCCATTGCATTTCTCGGCTGTAATGCTGCGGTAGGCGAGATTGACTATAGTAAATCTCTCTTGACAAATTCTATCTACAGTGAATTCGTTGTACAGTGAAATAATAATCACGTAAGTTTTATACCTCGATGCAGAATGGTACTTCTAGTGCGTCAGCGAGTAACGCTTGGAGCTGTACTGTAGTAGCCAATCAGCTGTACATTACGCATTATACAAAAGACGAGGGTCCCAAAGATAACGTCTGCAGCGGAAGATTATTCGAATCAGAAGCTTATCTGCACGTGATTACGTTGTCCCAGCTAGGAAATGTTCAATCCCGCAGTCGGCAGAATGCTTTGCTGCTTATTTCGGCCGTTGCTTGGTTTTCCATAACAATTATTTCAATAGCCTCAGGAGCCTTTTCTTCCACCTGTGCACTCCTAACTGTACGGCGTCTGTAAGCGCTGCCACCGTGCGACAGGTTTAATTTCCGGTCAAAGCAGCGGTATTTCAGCGCGCACATGTGCCTCTGCGGCAAAGTTGCCAATATTCAACAAAACCCGATGACTTATTTCGAAGGGCGTCGCATGAGAATGCTGCTAAATTTCGTCGGGATGCTCGGGAATGTAAAACATTATACGATTTTTTTTATAGAATCTTTTTGCGCAACACATTTCTTTTAAAACGCGTTTTTGTACAACTTAAATAGGCTAATACCCCGCTGCATACGCACCGTAAGTACCATATAACCACAGTGTTGTCTCAGAGGCTGTGCAGGTCTGATACAGAGCCAACGCAGAAAGAAATGTTCGACCAGTTTATTTGAGGGCCAGTCTGCCTTGCGAAGCGACATGAATCACTTAAAAGAACAAGTAAGCAATAAAAAAATTATTCAGCAGCTTCCAACCGACGCTGAATCTGTTGAAAAAGCGGCTTGGCGACACTACGTAGTTTTCGCTCACCACAAAGCAATTTCGTACCAGCCTGCGGTCGATTGAAAAAGTCATGACTTTTCTAACTAGAAAACTGACATATCTAGAAGACCATAGCAGGCGCTCGGATCTAGTCATCTAAGGTATTGCTGAAAGCCTTGATGAGGCAGCAAAGTCATTAAAATAAAAACTTGATAAAGAAGTCTTCAATGATAAACTAGGTCGAGTATGCCACCGCGGTGGCTCGTTGGTTATGGCGCTCGGCTGCTGACCCGAAAGACGCGGGCTCGATCCCGGCCGCGGCAGTCGAATTTCGATGGAGGCGAAATTCTAGACGCCCGTGCACTGTCCGATGTCAGTGCACATTAAAGAACCCCAGGTGATCGAAATTTCCGGAGTCCTTCACTACGGCGTCCCTCATAGCCAGAGTCGCTTTAGGATGCTAAACTCCCAGGAAAGGCCAGGAAAGGCCAGCCATCCTATATCTCCAAGATTTTGCTGAAAAGGAAACAATACGAAAAACGTAAATAAACTAAAAGGGTCTGGTATTTCCATTCAAAATGACTATTCCCATTCAGCTCTTAAGAAACGCTAGCTGTTATGGAACAGTGCACAGGCAGAAAGAGGTGCTAAAAGGAAGGTTTTTCCCGTGCATGATAGGCTGAGGATGGGAAAAGATGTTTTCATTTGGAATGAAGAGAAAAATAGGCGCATCCAGGTTATGATTAATCACGCTGTGGAATCTTAGACTGCGGAATTTCCCGCTGTGGAATGACAGGCATGGCGTCATTCTCAATTTTAAAAGAAACATGTGCGTTTGCTAAACAGAAATGCTCGAAGCATCATTAATAAAGCAGACTACCTTGAAATAGCGTTACTCCAGCACGCGCTCAGATCACTAATAACGGAAACTTGGCTTCGCAGTGAAATAAATGACGACAAAATTTTTCCTCCTTCATATCAGGTATTCCGAAACGAAATGTCAGCTAGGGGAGGGGCTGTGGCTGTGCTTACCAAAAATCAAACAGATGCTTTCATTTTGGACGATGTCGGTAATCTTAAATGCTTGTGCCGAAAAGTGGCATGCTGGGGTTCAGCTTTGTTTTATATGCAGTCTGCAGGCCTCCTTATTACCTACTGAGCGAGTAAAGGAAACTGCAGATGCATATGTCAAAATTTCAAAAGAGCCGAATTCTTGTAATGGGGATTTCAATTTACCTGGCGTAAACTGAGAGCTCCTTCAAACATGTTCGCATTATAACCAAAGCGTCGATGTCATGTTTGATATAATGCTAGTGCATGATTTGATTCATGTGATGGATAAGCCAACACCTGTACATGGTTCGAGCAGTTCTGTTTTAGACTTGGTATTCATGACACGTGATATCGCTTAATATTCTGCGCATGTTGAGCCGGGGCTGTCTGATCATTACCTAGTAGGCGTTTTCTGTCCTCTTTTATCGCCTCAGGAATGTCACAACTATTCGGTTAAATGTTTTAAATATTACATGCATGTCAATGACGTCTGCATATTAGAATATATGGAAAGGTGTCTGACTGAATTAGGTGACACTGACGCCTGTGTTCTGTGAGGCCGTTTTAAGCTCATTTTCCATTACTGCATTGATAACTTTATGCCGAACAGACGAAAGAAAGTTCACAAACAGACAGCAGAAGCGCACAGTAAAGCGATTAAAAAAGCAGCGGATACAACCAGGCGTAATCAAGAAATTTCAAGAAAACCTTGCACATTCAGTCCGTGAGTCCAAAAATCCCTCTTTCAGTACGTATTTGCCAAGCTTTATAAAGAACGCACCAAAAGAAAAGGTTCTGGAATTACCTAAATGAAAAAAAGACCATTGTGTCTCCGATATCTGTCAACAGTTCCATAATGAGAGACCAGGGAGCCATTGCGCAGCATTTTAATACCTGTTTTCAAAGGTGTTTTCAAACTCCAGTTCACGTAACCCTACAATCGCGCAGTTTCATGACACCAGAGGTGAATTTTGTTTCTTACTCCAGGATATTTTGTGTTACTTAGCTTGAAAAGAAAAAAATAACATGTGTCCTGATAACATTACGAAAATCTTCCAGCGATGATATGTAGAATCAGTTTCAAAATTTTGGTGTGTTATGTTTCAAGCATCCTTGCTAACTGGGAGATTGCCAGATGGCTGGAATACCACTCGAATCATCCCTGTACCTAAGAAAGGTGATCGTTTACAGTTATAAACTATCACTCAATGTCTCTAATTTCTTCATGCTGTAAATTAATTGAGCACGTTATTGTTACTGGCATAAAAAGAGTTCTTAAATTGGCACTTCATTCTTTCCGAACTTCAGAATAGTTTTCGTAAAGGGATATTCAAGAATAACCCAATTAGTAACAACCGTTCACTCGCTTGCATCGACTCTACACAGTAATGGCCAAGTTGATCTAATATTCTTAGATTTTAGCAAAGCTTTTGACAAGTCCTTCATAATAAATTAATTCTAAAGCTTAAACCTATTAGCCTTTCTGGGGAATTAGTTAACTGGATTTCAGACTATTTAACTAACCGTAAGCAGTATGTCTTAATTGATGGAGAAGAATCACACGCTCTTGCAGTCACTTCTGGAGTGCTTCAGGGGAGCGTACTTGGGCCTTTATTATTTCTGCTCTATATTAATTACATCGTTGACACAGTGGTTTCTGCTGTAGACTCGTTTGTTTGCTGATGATTGCTTGCTGTATCGTGACATTGGCTGTTGTAATCACCAGATTCACCTGGATATCTCTCTAACTAACATCCTTGCATGGGGCAGGAAATGGTACATAGTCCAAAACGAAGAAAAAAACAAGCTTCCTAGGCGTAACACGCAAAAAAAAGTTTGATCATAGGTTTCACCTTGGACAATCACCATTACATGAAGTCTCTAGATTTAAATATTAACTAACAATCTGCCCTAGAATTCACATCTGAAAAATGTTTTCTCGTCCGCCTTTTGTAAACTTTTTTTTTTCTTTTTTACAGAACACACTTTCGAAAGCACCGCTCAGGTTAAAGTACTTGCCTATAACACACTAATCATGCAAGCGTGGTGTGGAATACGTATGCTAAAACCACTATTTAAAAAACTTGAAAGAATACAAAGCAAAGCCGTAGGATTTATTTATTTCAAATCTTCACGGTAAAAGAGTATCCAACCTCTTGAGGCAAAGAGCAAATATTCATCGACAATTTCTTTCTTTGCTCATAAACAACATATTGGCGTTTAATCCCGCATTCTATGTATCATTGTTAGTTACACGCGTCCCGCGTCGCCATCATCCCTGTTCACCTAATCCGTGAACCGTACTTTGCTCAAGCTGACACATTTAATTTTTTCTTTTTTCCGGCGTACCATAAGAGAGTGGAATTCACCGACACAATGACTGACAGCGCATAGTGATTCTGCATGCTTTCTTTTTTAGTTGTTCATTTTACTTGTTGCGCTTGGAACTGTGATATGGACTTCCATATTTTTTCTGCTTGGATCTGTAATATGCTCTGTGGTATGAAACAAAAAAAAATAAAGGTGTTTCAAGGCCATTTTAATCCAGGTTCCTCATCTCTGGCACCTGCAAATCCAACGCATAGTTTTGACCTCTAAAATTCAGTAATTAAAAAAAGTTGTTGCAGCAAGGCGTACTTTACAAACCTAAAAAAAATTATATTTGGCCCCTTCGAAGAATCATGGTAAGAGTCCGTCTGAATTTCTTGCGGAAAAAACCCGTCCTCTTGTGTCCGAGCGTCCCTGGAGGCAACACTGAACTGTGTCTCCCACACGAGAAGAGACTTGACATCGCAGGGATCATAAAAATGCGCGCATGCACTTGTTGCACTTGAGCCGAGCGAAGAGAACAGGAAAGGCTAAGTTACATCGAAAACCTTTGTAACACAGCGGTGTAACTAAAGAAAAAGCCCGGACACAGCAGCCTGCAATGCAAGCAAGCGTTCGTAATGAAACATTGCATGAAAGAAACGAAAGAGAGGGAAAGAGGAACAGAAATAACGAAACGTAGTGAAACGTTCATGCTTCATGCAAAGCTAACCTCTTTTATGCCCAGACATTCAGTTATGATTGCTTGAAACTACAAGGTCCCCTATTTATTCTTAGCCCACTGTAACTTGAAGCGATGCAAAAAAAGGATTTCAACAACTGAAAAAAAAAAAGTGGTATACTCCGTTTCATGCCTGGATTACCCCATTACAGGATTGAATGCGTGTGGTGCCGTTTTGTTGTCACAGCGAGTATTGTTGTTATGCAAACCTTTATGCACTCGATTCGTTATGCCAGTAGTAAGCAGTGGCGGGGCAGCAACGGTGACGTATCGTCTACGCCATGTCTACGTAGACATCCTCGACTATCCTCGGCGTCTCGGCTTCTTCTTTTTAAAAGTGGTGTCACGCGTTCCATGTGAGGCCGGTCAGGCATATGTAAGGAACGATGACGCCAAGGGTTGGCACAGACACAAGCATTTAATGCCCGCGACGAGACAACCAGGCAGACAGAAACCATTACAGACGGGGTCATTACAAGCACGTGAGAGCGCGGGCAGGAGCACATGCTAGGGTGCCCACAAAAGCGTGCTCGCACGCGACCGAAAACGCATAACAAAGAGACACACACTGCGTTTCCAAATCATAAATGTGTGCGTAAACTTTTATTAACCAACAGAAAATGGCAACTCCGCCCCCCCTCCCCGAACCCCACCACCACAATCACCCCCGCGGCACGCGTTCGGCGGGGCAGGGAGTGCCGGCCGCTTCAGATGCTGGCCGGGAGGTTTTGGGTCCCGGCGGCCTCTTCAGCCAGTTGGACGCGCAGGAGCTGGAGCTCAGGGTCCGAGCTGGGCAGCAAGGTCTCCTAGGATTCTCTACTATCTATAGCCAATTCGTCGTTATATTTAAACGTTTAAACATGGCGCACAAAATAAGTTTCAACGTCGCATGGTCGGCCTAGCCAGCTGGTGCCGTGTACCGCGGGAGCGTTGTGGTGAATTGGAGGAATAGATTTCGTCGGCGTAAACTATGATGAAAAAAGAAATGCACTGGTAAAGGGCGGTCTAATAACACATAAACAAAACACATAAACTCAGTGATAAGAGCGGCTTTTTCTACATGAAAAAACGTATTTGACAGCGCAAAGAAATGTAGAACATCCCCTTACCCGCTAATGGGTTCTCTAAATTATCGTCAGTGCTGAAGCGACAAAGGAACAACCCTGTGGCGCCATCTAATAACACTTTTGTAAAGCCTTTGCACCACTGACTCGAAGTATTATACCTGGTATCCAAGCTAACTGGAGGCAAGGGTTAAAAAATAAACAATTAGAGACGGGCGAGAGAAACCAGTTGCAAATTGGTGGCAGCCATCTTGCGCACCACAGGCATTTTTGTTGCACAATTAATTAATAGGTTAATTCAGTTTAATTATCTAAATTAATAAATATTGACATTAGACGACAAAGTGCATTCGAAGAGTAGTCGAGCACCTTCAGAAGCCCCCATTCCACCATTTATGATAAGGAAACCCTCACGTGTGTCTTTTTTTCCCAGCTGCAAAGAAAGCCCGCGAAATACAAATAAACCACGTGACTAACGTCCTTGCGCGCCAAGATAGTGCTGCTCTCAAGCGTGGTTTGGGCAAACGAAATCACCTGCATCCTTGACTCGACGGCCTCGCGCCAGCATCAGGCCGATGTGTTGGCGGCGGCAACTCGCACCGTCATGCGCCGCTGGCTGACACAGACGAGCGGCCACCGCCAACACATCGGCCTGCCGCCGGCGCGAGGCCGTCGAGTCAAGGATGCAGGTGATTTCGTTTGCCCAAACCACGCTTGAGAGCAGCACTATCTTGGCGCGCAAGGGCGTTAGTCACGTGGTTTATTTTGTATTTCGCGGGCTTTCTATGCAGCTGGGAAAAAAAGACACACGTAAGGGTTTCCTTATTGCAAATGATGGAATGGGGGCTTCTGAAGGTGCTCGACAACTCTTCAAATGCACTTTGTTGTCTAAAGTCAATATTTATTAATTTAGATAATTAAACTCAATTAATATATTAATTAATTGCGCAACAAAAATGCCTGTGGTGCGCAAGATGGCTGTCACCAATTTGCAACTGGTTTCACTCCCCTGTATCTAATAATTTATTTTTTAAACCCCTGGCTCTAGTTAGCTGGGACACCCGGTATACAGGCTGTTTCACCTAAGACTTTCTACAATTTTCAAACATAGGCTTTTTGAGCAAGAAGAGCGCTTTTTTCGGCGTAGCATAGTCAGCGGTGTAGTAGATCAGAATACACCTAAGACCTGCTAATTATTTGGCTGGCTAAATAATGTTGAATAGTCAACTTTTTAACAAATGCTATTAGTTCCTTAATTGCTAAAATGAGTCTAGCCCACCGTAAGTAATATACATATCAGTTTTTAGAATTTATAAAACGCGGTTACCCTCAGCGCACTGGCGCCAAAAATTTGGGCTAATTCGACGAGTTACCTGCACTGGAGAGGTTGCTTTGCCTGCAAGCTTCTCGAAAGTGCATGTATTTCGGAGCGATGTTGCAAAAATTGATTAGGCCACAGCGCCGAGGGTAACCGCGTTTTAGAAGTTCTAAAAACTGATATGTACATTATTTACCGTAGGCTACAGGCCTCTCAATAATCAAGGCGCCAGGTAAAAAGCTAAATATTCTATATTAGTTAACCAGCCTGCTAGTTAGCCCGTCTTATAGCTGTATTCTGATGTACTGCACCACTGGCAATGCTATGCCGAAAAAAAGCGCCCTTCTAACTCAGAAAGCCTATTTTTAAAAATTGTAGAGAATTCTAGGTGACACAGCCTGTATATGCACGCGCCTGTATAGGCACGTGCTCCGCTCTGCTGCTAACGAGATCCCGGGGGAAGGGGGGGGGGGGGGGGGGTGTTGAGGAGCAGCAACAACAAAATCATAAAACCGAGAAAAAAAAACCAGGAAGGGCAAAGAAAAAAATGTTTGTAAACATCGCCAACAAGAAACGTGCGGCTTAGCGCGTGTCACTGAAATGTGATGTGTCAATGAAATGAAGTGTGATCTCCTTAGGGAACAGGGTGAGGGATGATGCGATGACACAGGCTTGATTTTTTACGTAAATGATGAAGGCTTCCCAAATATCGCGTGCGCGCTGGTTGTGATATTTCTTTAAAATGCGTGTTTGGCTAAGCAATGGATAACAGCATTTGCAATTGGAGCAGTGAATATCAAGGTTACAACATGCTGTCGATCCGAGGGAATGGGGCTGCTCGCGCAACCTGTGATTAATGCACCTTCCGGTTTGTCCCACTTGCGATTTTCCGCAAGACAATGGAACTTCACATATAACATGCCTTTTACACTGGGTAAATCCTACCCTGTGGTTTGTACCGCATGCTACAACTGCGGGTTCACATGTGTTAACCTGTTTACAAAGCGTCGCGAGGTTGTTAGGTGCCGAGAATAGTAGACGTACTCCTACCATTCCCGCTGTTTTGTTGAGTCTGTGCGAGAAACCATGTAAATATGGGATGACAGCAGTTCGTGACCGCTCGACGGCTGGGCGCTCTTTGCTGGAGTGTTGTCGATGTTTGCAAACCTTTTTTGTTGGCCCTTCCTGGGTTTTTTTGTTGTTGTTTTTTCTCGGTGTTATGCTTTTGTTGTTGCTCCTTCAACCCTGGCCCCGGATCTCGTTAGCAGCCGAGCGGGGCACGTGCCCTCCCTCTCGCCTTATTATGATATGAGTTGCGTCAGTCATGATTGCCTTTTTTGCATCTCTGTTGTGTCAGTGTCCAAACCCCATATGCATTCCTGCCCTCTGAAATAAACACGTCGGTTGACAGTCAGCACTCGTCCTTTCGGCTCTCTTGTGTCTCGTCCTGTGCGCTATTTCTCAAGATGTATAGACCATTTGCGAGGAAGAACCGGCTCAGCTGGCATTGCAGTCACCTTGAAGCAAGGCCATGAACATTGACACTGAAAGTAATGAACAAACAATCCGCATGGTGCAGCCTTTCGCTTCGCGGCATGAAGTGTACGCTTGTCACTCGGTTTGTGTTCCTTCGCAATAGTTTGGGCAATGCAGCGGAGGCGATCACAGTTTGCCAGTCTGGCCACAAAATGGTTGACGATGTTGATTCGGTTCATGGTTTATGGGAGTTTAACGTCCCAAAGTGACTCAGGCTATGAGAGACGGCGTGGTGGAGGGCTGCGGAAATTTCGTCCACCTGGGGTTCTTTAATGTGCACTGACGTGCATCGAAATTCGACCGCAGCGGCCGGGATCGAACCCGCGTCTTTCGGGTCAGCAGCCGAGCGTCGTAACTACTGGCCCACCGCGGAGGCTGGTTGTTGGTTTTGAGTTTGATAAGTACAAATGGAGAATAGTATATGTTTACGCGCGTAACAATACCCAAGAGCGCAGAGCATTCTTCGAACGATTCAAGCCTTACTTGGCGAGGGACAGACGCATTATTTTGTTCGAAGACTTTAACTGTGACTCTTTTTCAGAATATCGAGCCCGAAATTTTGCTGTGCGAGGCCAGAGTACGCTTGTTTTAATACGCCACTTAGCGAGCACAACTTTCAGAATGTGGGCCATGCGTTGTCCAGTTGGCAGCAAGCCGCGGCTCAGTGATTTTCAAGGCCAAAGCCAAGCGAGATCGGATAGGGAATATATTTCCCTCGCAATTTTGCCGTTGTGAAAGACTACGATACCACGCCGTTGCCTTTCAACGATCACGGTGAGTCTCCTTTGCAATATGCCATAAAGAAAAAAAAAAAGGTGCCTTTCTCCTGGGATTTGTGCATGCGTAATGTTAAGCCGCTAGAATGGGATCGAGACTTTTGTAAGTTCAGTTAAAGGAAAGCTAGAATCGCTGCTCAGCCCGAATCAAACTGTAATTGCGAAATGGAAAGACTTGAAAAGTGACGTAAAAATGTGTGCAATGCGTAGAGCGGCCCACTGCGGCGCACTAAGAAACAGCAGGAAAAAGTACTGCAAATTCAGCTGGAATTTTTGTTAAGCATGAGTGGCACGCAGCGTGGTTAGTTCACAAAAGGAACGAAATAAGTCAGGAGCACAGAAAGTATCTCTTGACACAGGAAGGTATCGGAAAACAATAAAGGCGAGATCCGAAAGGTCTTGGCTAAGCGAGACGCCAGCCAGACGGGCGACCAGTGATGCAAAGTGCGACGCCAGACGCAGTGAGATCAAGCATATCCTGCACGGAGATGAAGCGTACAGTGATAACATTGTTATTAAGAGAGCTTCCGCAGAATGTTATTTAGCCCTTTTGGTGATCCAAGGAAAGTTGATGAAGGTTGTGAAAAGAAATTACTCGGGCATATGCTGATATTAGAAGAAATTGTTAAAACAGGCCTTGAGGTGCCAGTTAGTTTACGGGGAATCTAAGCGGCCATTAAAGAATTAAGCTCGAAGAAACCGCTGAGACCTGATTGCTTGGGGGCACCGTTTAAGAAAGTGCTTAAGTGAGACGTGGTTCATGTTTCACATAGCATGTTAACTGCGTGATATGAAAATAATAGGGCACCTCCATGTGTAGATAATCTCCAACAGAGGTTATAAAATATTCATGAATGTGCGAGGCCCCAAAGGTCCTTGAAGGGGCCATCAGACTTGCGGAATAAAAGGTCGCTTGATATTGACCAACGTTCACATTGCAAGAAGTGTATTTGACTGCTGTGTCGGTTTCGCGAGTCGAATAGCACTGCTGAAGCTCGACCTAGAAAAAGGCATTTCATCTCGTCTCACATGATATCCTTTTTACTATTCTAGAATTCACAAACTGTGGTTCAGTTGTTCTGGACAGACAAAATATGGCTTCGAGTACGACAAAAACCTTACCGATAGCATTCCTGTACAATCTCTTGTGAGACAAGGCTGTCACCAATGCTCTTTGCGAATTACCTGGAACCCGTTTATCGCTGTTGTAAAACAAAAAAAATACTTGATCTTAAGCTATAGCCATGTGAAATTAAAGTGTTGCACGTCACCGGTTAAGCTGTTTTCTGCCAAGATAATGATATCTTTACCAAAGTGGTTAGCGTAACGATAGCGTACTGCAAAAAAACTAGAAGTGCAATAAACTGGGATAAATTCGCAGGAGTCTAGCATGGAGAGTGAGACAGCATACTGCGCTTTTGCGCAAATTTTGAATGGACAACTACACCAACGAAAAATTTAGGAGTGCTGCTTGAACGTTATTGCGAAAATCAGGTAATGTGGAAAAAAAAAACTTAGGCTGCTAAATATTGTACTGTAGATTGTGGTATTTTGACGTCCCGAAGTGACTCGAGCTATGAGTGACGCCATAGTGGAGGGCATCCGGTAAAGGTTAAATCAACTCGGGTACTTTAAGTGCGCCGACATCACACAGCACACGGGCGCTTTTATATTTCGTCCCCATCGTTATACGGCCGACGTGGCCGGGATTGAACCCGAGACCTTGGCAGCAGGCTGCTATAGAGTGGCCACAAAGCTGGCAACGCAGAGACCTTTAAATTTGGCCCGTGCTACAGTTTGTAACGTCTTTTTGACCACCAAAGTGTGGTACATACTACAAGTGTTGTTCATGTAGCATGTTAGCGCGCAGGATATGCACCGCGTCTCCGCTGTCTCATTTGGGGTTCTAGTGGGGAAAGTTTTCCGCGGAAGTTTTCCGATCTGACTGCACTGGGAGTTTCAGTCTCTCTCACTTGTCTGTTTGTGAAATTGGCTCTCGTTTCATGTTTTTGCACGACCATAGGAACTAGTTCTTGCGCACAGTGATTCAAGTGCGCCTGAAAAATTCTTTGCCTCATTTAGTTGTTTCCTGCAGCAATGCGCACCCGGTGCCTTTAAAGGATATTTGAGGGAAGTGGTGACCACTTTTCCTATAGTGAGTGTTCGTTTCTCGTCAGAATATTTAAGGAGTGCGAAAAGAAAGATCAAGCAGTCACCTGGTCGACGTTTGTTTCCGGTTCCTCCGTACAGGATGGCGTACAGTGGGGGCTCAGGACGAAATATTCTAAATCGGGTTAAAATAATACCGGTAAAATCCGCTTTAAAATCATTTTTCTTTAAGCTCCGCACAAATGCCAGCCCAGTGAAAACGTTGCTAGATGCGAAACCCATCCTTGTCTCATGGACAACCCCTTGCATTTTTTACAAAAAGCCTGAATGGATAGAACATGCTTTTATTGAATATTGGGTCGCCATTTTCCACTGGGAGGTCCTTCAACGAAATTTGAAAGAGTATTCGTCACTCTTGACGACATTCGCTACCTTCCGGTTGAAAATGGGGGTGGGGTTCCGTACGATATAATTTTGGAGCCATCACAGCAGCCTGTGGAAGACAAGAATGGCAGTCACGCATGCCGATGGAAATGTTTTCTCTACGCGTGAGAGTTTCGTTGAGAGCGTTACATCCATGCAGGAGGCTTACAGAGCTCAGCCTGAGCCTCTCGAATGGTTTAATCTGCTCGATGGTTTGGCAGCACTGAAAAGGTTTAAATGTCGATGCGTCAAAGGTGACCGCGTCTTTTTTTCTTCTTCTGGTATAGTGTGTTCCGTAATGTGTCTTGTTCGGCAATAAAAAAAAAAGAGGCGATAGCCGTCTAGTTAGGGGCGCCGGTTGCGCACCTGAAAGGAATTTGTACGAATTCCACGTGATCCTATACCTTTCAGAGCATATTTCATTTTCGGGAGTTTTCTAGTGTGAACGGGTGGATGAACGGATCGACAAAACTTTGCGGGAGGTGAAAATGGAGCCTTTGAATGTAATGGTTCATTAAAGACCGACCGGCAGGCGACCGACTTCAACATTTCAACATTGTCACAGTATATCGATCGCCATTTTCGCGACTATAGTGTGCGAGAAAAGGCGGAATGCTCTTAGTATGCTTATAAACGTTTTTTTTTCTTCTCACGATTTAAAAGCGGTGGCCGACAAAAAGAACGCTCTCGCTTCAGAGTAATTGACATCCTTCGGAACGCACACGTAGTCTCACCGTAATCGGCAACCTGTCCATTGCTTTCCTTTCGCGTATTAAAATTGATCTACTGCACTGGACAGCTAACCAAGGCAGCGGAGTAGTTCTGACGGCTTACTCGACGCTGCATGGAATGCGCCACTGAACGCACAGGCGGCTTTGTGCATTTCAAACGCGCGTGAATTCGCCAGTCTCGCGTTCCGCCCAGTCATCCGGCACTCGCGCGAAAGCGAAACGGACGTTAGGTGCCGCCCACGGCTCAGAAATTGCAGGTTATGGCTGCCACGTCCAATTTTAGAGTTCTCTCGCCGGCGCATTCCAGCCGAGCACTGCTGACTACCTATACTGCGGACAAAACGGTGATCAGTCATCTCTGGCAGCACGACCAGGAAGCTTGTATACGGTAGCTCGAGGCCTGACTAATCGACCACTTGAGGCAGTGGAATAATGTCGGGCATAGTGGCCGGGGGAAAGTCGGTTTCAAAGAAGAGGAACGAGCTCTCAGGGGCCGTCGAACGGTAAGTGAAAGCAGTCGCCGAATAGCACAAATCGGGATCCAGTGGCCCGCGGTTGGACGAAGCCGCTGATATCGGCCAGATATCGCCGCTTCTTTTTGATTTTTTCGCGTGCAATAGAATTCATAACAACAACAATGCAAAAGACCCCCTTCTGGTCTAAGGTACCTCGATGCCCAAATACAGTTGCTCTGGAATTTGTCCAGCCTCCACCACTTTCAGCGATCTTCGATGATTTCCATTCTCGCCTGAAGTAGAAGCGGCGTGCGCGCACCAAGCCCCGACCCCCGACATTCCGTGCAGATGAGTGGCGTCGGTAAACAAGTGTATGTACAGGGCGTGACACGAAAAGTGTCAAGGATAAAAGAAAAATACAAGTATGGGCACGCAACCAAATCTGGTGCCCAGGGCAAGCGGTGGAAATATTTACGCCATACCAATCTGTTGAGCCGTACAGTTTGAGTTGTGAACTGATTTGCGAACCACCAGATATTCACGAAAACTTTCAATTACCGAATTTTCGCAATGAGTATGCTCGCTGTAAAATTATTTACCGCGCTGTGGCAAAGCGACCGAAATCCGAATTATCCAAAGCCGGAGCAATAACTTTAGAACTTCTCGAGCCTGGCAGCTGTCGTCATTTTTTTTCTTTTTTGCAGAATGTTTGTTCACAAAAGAAAAGGTTTACATATGACTATAGAGAAAAAGGTCCCAGAGTTCAAGGCTGTAGCGCGACTTCCTATGAGTGAATGTATAAGATTTTGCACAATAATATTGAAAGGATAGGCAGCTAAAAGGAAACAATATTCGCGAATACAATTCGCCAAAAAAAAAAAATCAATTTGAAACCACTTTGCGAGGCTTTTCCAGTGAAAATGAATTACATGAAAGTAGCGCGATTTTATTATGCATCCAGACACACATATAAAGTAACTGAAGTATGGAAGATGAACAAGCGGGTGTACATAGCTACGAAAACTGTTTGGCAGTGGTTAACGCTAATATGATATTACGGAAGAGTCCCTTTTTATTGCAACAGTGTGCCTGCTGGCATAAAGTATTAGCTACATATAGAGACACACTGTACATTCAAAGAAAGCCCAGTAATTACGGATAATAGTTGGTGTCTGAAACGAAACAGTGATGGCGGTTGAGAGACATGAGAATGAGAGAGAGAAAGAGGAAGAAGGAAGGCAGGGATGGTTAACCCTGAAGAAGGGTGTCCCGGTTGGCTACCCTGCACTGGGGAGGAGGGATGAGGGGTTGAAAAGAGAAATGGAGAAGGGGTGAGGAGCGCAGTAAAACTTTGTCATTCAAGCCAGTCGCTCTCACCAATGGTGTAGCAGGCCTTGAGCGCAGTCGACTGCTGCAGCCACGGTCCGAGGATCTTATCCACTGTTAATGGGCGATGATCCACGCGGCCCAGAATCCAATACAGCGGGTCTCTCGATCGCAAAAGGCAATGGTTGTTCCAAATTAGTAAAGCAATTTTTATCCCTGGCAAATCTTGTTTGATTAGTATTAATGATGGCCTCCTTGTTGATTACATTTGAGGGCATAGTCTTGCGCACAGCTTTAAAGAGTAGGGCAGCGAGATGAAAAGTAATCAATGAAACTATTGGAGTAAAATTTTATCGCCGTGAAGAAGTGGTAGCGCATCACTTGGTATGAACTTGAAGTTATTATGCACTCCCGCGTTTTACGTTAAGGAGGCTTGAGGCAAGAGGCGTAACGATATCGAAAGAGTAGTTGAACTAAGAATAGCTTGGTTTGAAGATGTTAAGTTGATTTATATGCGATGGGCAAGTGTTTTCCCATGATTTTATGCAGTAATTAAATAATTATGAATGAATGGATAGTAAAGTAATGATAATTACTTGAAATAACTATAATTAAAAATAATTATTACTCAACACGTAATAACGACGTCTGGTATGTGCCATCGTTTCGCACTAATTACGTTCATTAAGTGTTTGGGTTCTTAATTCCAAACCTTCTTCATTCGCGCAGAGTCCTGAGGGCACGTTTATGCAGTTTCTCCAGCTGTGCACTTTCGCTAAATTTTTTTATTAGCAGTATTTACTATTGATATTTGTTTCGCATTTCCAGTGCCTGTGCTTTTTTTTCGTGTTATCTCTACTGTCACCCCTCATTTAATCCTTATAAGGGAATGTTTAGCTGTACACGATAGTCCTTTTGTTGTTGTTGCATTGTCCGTGCTCTGTTGCTGACTCTTTTTTAGTATATTGGGATGCACCCATCTGTCAAGTCATTCATAGGCTCTTTGGGTGCGCCATAACATCCTGGATGTTGAAATGAAAGTATCTATGTTTGTATTTGTATTTGCATCTCGAGTGAAAAAAGGGCGCACTTTTGGTAATGTTCTAATAACGAAAGCATATCTTTATTTTATTCATGAGATATGCTGAGTGTATTTTGGGTTTGAGCCGAAAGTGACACCATAAAAACTGTCATGAGCAGCTGCTTCAATGGAATGGGAGTTAAAAGTTAGTGATGGAATTTTTGCTGCAGCCTTACGACTGGAGGTAAATACCATGAATGTCCATAATGCGATACAGCGCGAATAAAGACGGGGGCGAAGCGAGACAAGACACCACAGCGCTGGAGGACGAAGCGAGACAAGACACCACACCCGTCTTTATTCGCGCTGTATCGCATTATGGAAAATTACCAACTAGCCCGATCTGCCACTCTTACCATGAATGTCGTCTTAGAAGGGTTAATCTGTAAGCAGTTTCGATGACACCAGCATAAATATCATTAAGGCCAGCAGTAAGTTTAGCTATTGATAAGTGAATTGATCAATCAGTAGCTCATATATTAATATTATCGCCGTAGACGAAGCATTCTGATTTAGCAAGACAGTTGGTTAGAACACTAATACCATTTAAGAACATGGAGGGAGCCGAGAATGGAACCTTGAGCTACACTTGTATTACTTGTATTAATGTTAGAGAACACATTAGAAACGGACAGAGCTTCTCTGTCTGATAAGTCACTTTTGAAAAAGTTTTAAAGGCAGCCCTGCCACTGCTACAGCTTCTAGTTTGGTTAACAATATAGAGTGGATGATAGAATGAAAAAGGCTAAACAAATAAAGACAGCGCCAACAAAGCATCGCCTATCAATGGCTCTTTTAATTTTTTCAGGGAAGGTGACTAAGGGAAGGTGAGTTTAATATCCCGATCGGAACCCAGGACAGAGATAGATATGTTTATTGACTGGAAGGCAAGAGAGGCCGGCCGGAAAAAAAAAACGAATATCTGACCTGCTACTCCGAATTCTGGACGGGAAAGAGAAGAAGGGCCGTGATGGGTGACAATGTGGTGAAAAGAGAGGAAAAAATATATGCAGGCGCATTTGCTGGCACCACAATCACGAGTCGAGGCCTGTGTCACTCAAAAAGCATGAAAACGCCCGCATTGCCGGGAGTGCTTTCCAACTCTCCGGCTAAGCGCTAGCAGTTAAGTCCTCCGAGAATGGCCTGATGTCTTAACGTTTCAAAAAAGTTACCAGCGTTAGTCTATCGCGCTAATGTATTCAGCACATCATTAATACATGCTCCACAGCCTCAGTTATGCCACAAGTGGAACAGCCCGGGGAATCTTCTAGAACAATTAAATGTAAATACTGGCGCCTGAAAGCGACGCCTAAACGAAGTTTATGCAGCAAGCATGCATGATGGTGCGGCATTCTACGTGGAACAAAAAATGTCATTGCTGCGTCTAGCCTTTTAAGGCTGATATGTCGAGCGTCTGGCTCAGCCCAGTACCTCGCCGTCACACTCCTCATAAAGGCCGAAAGAAGACAAGTGAGTTCTGGTCTAGAGATCGAGACAACTGTACGGAGGCCATTGCTTCAGTATCGGCCCTCTCATTTCTATCAAGCCTTCAGAGTCCAAGGATCCCCTGAAACACAATGCAGTTACCTTTTTCTTGAGCATATATGAAAGGAGCTCAGTGATGCCAGGGACTGGTAGGCGGTGTTGCGTAGAAACCGTCCTAAAATTTGTAGCGCATGTTTTAAGTCTTTGACCATACACCACTCCTAAAGTGGTTCCCTACAGATGTGAGGAATTGCTTCCCCGGAGGGCCGCAAGCTCAGCAGAGGTTGATGTTGAATTATGTCTTAGAACGAATTAGAGAGTCATCTGGCGAGCTGGTATCACCACAGCTGCTGTCGATTCCATTGGTGATACAGATCCGTCAGTGTATACGTGAACGGGGTTCTGATATTCTGACCAGATGTGCGTGAGAGCAAGTTGATTCAGTCCGCTAACTGGTACCATGGATTTCCCTAGTATGCTGGGAAGATGCAGACATACCATACCATCACCCACGGTGGCTTGACGGGATGATAGGGAAGGGCATAGTCCCATGGCGTTTGAGATTGGTGGCAGCAGAGCGCACTTGAAGAACTGTTGTCCGGCCGCTAGCTTCCATCATCATCGTGAGCCGGGGACACGATATCAGGCAAGTAAGCGTAAATACGCACGAAGTGGTCCCTGTGACAAGTGCATCGATATTGGGCAGGCACGCACGTGCTTCCTCAATCGTGCATTTGTTAGAGGTGCATCGTGGCAATCCGAAGAATATCTTGAGCACCTACTCTTGAACACCTTCTAACGTCTGCAAGCAGGAAATGCTCGTATTAGATAATACTGGCAGGCTGCATCGAATGTAGCCTACGAACATAGTATGATAAAGTCATAGTAAGGAGTGCTCCGTTGAGCCCCATTTGGTGCCGGCGAACGGCGTACGACACGAAGAACATGACAAACATTAGTCTTTTCTTTAGCATATTCAAGTGTCTATCTCTATCATATGCCTTTTATTTAGCATACATATATATATATATATATATATATATATATATATATATATATATATATATATATATATATATATATATATATATATATATATATATATATATATATTCATATGTCTCGACCATCACAGACCGAGGTCAATGGTAATGGCCAACAATCTGTTGGAGAAATAATGTGTATCAGCTCCGTGAAGTGCTATCGGGTAGCAGCCGATAGATTTGCGCGTGAATGGGACCACAGCACACTTACCTGCTGTTAAGAGCAAACACTGACGCCTTAGGTACCTCGATGTAGATGGCACAACTCGTTGTCATCACGCACGGATTTGTGGGCGTGTCGGCCCAGAAGCCCAGGTACAGATGTCATCAACATATGCACCGATGTGGACGTTAGACCGCAGTTCACTCACCAGACCAAGCAAAGCAACGTTAGATAAGGTTGAGCTGAGGACTCCTCCCTGCAGAACTCCACGGCAGACCTGACGACGAGCGGTCCCTCAATTAGGCGTAGACATGTAAACTGAGCGGCCTCTGAGGTAGCTCACATACCACAGGTAACGCCAGTCGCCAACGCCCAAGTCGTCAAGTTCATATGTCGTCATGAAGGGCGTTGTTGTAAGTCCCATTGATGTCTAAGAAGACAGATGCTACGAGTCGGCGACGACGTGTTTCATGTTCCACTGTCGCAACGAGGTTGATGATGCTCTGTATTGAAGAGCGTGCCCACCGACACCCGGGCATCATGCCCGGATAAAATAATTCCACTTTACCATCATCATCTTCTTCTTCATCAGTCTGACTACGCCCACTGCAGGGCAAAGGCCTCTGCCATGTCCCTCCAGTTAACCCTGTCCTTTGCCAGCTGCGGACACCGTATCTCCGCAAACTACTTAATCTCATCCGCCCACTTTCGTCCGATAAGTTTCTGCCGCCCCCTGCTACGCTTGCCTTCTCTTGGAATCAATTCCGTTGCCCTTAAGGACCACGTTTCTGCCCCATAGGTGAGTACCAGTAAGATACAGGTGTTGTATACTTTTCTCTTAGGGATATGGGTAAACTGCCATTCATGATCTGAGAGAACCTGCCATATGCGCTCCACACCAATCTTATTCTTCTTAGTTCCCTCTCGTAATCCGGATCAGCTGTCACTACCTGCCCTAGGTAGACGTACTCCTTTACCACTTTCAGCACCTCGCTGCCAGTTGTGAACTGCTGTTCCCTTGCGAGACTTGAACATATCCACTCTATAGCCTATAGTTCTATCCACTCTGTAGTCGGATACAGCTCAAGAACGAAGCGGCAAATCTCCCTCAAAAGTGCCCCTCCAGTCAATGGCGTCGACCACTCCGCCCCCTCTCAACCTTGACCGATCTCCTTGAACCTGGTACCGTGAAATCGCACGGGGAGTGGTAGGGGGTACAGATGAAAGATCGGTCGGCGCCACTGGCTGGGCGGCGTCCTTTGAGGGGCACTTGCCGCTTCGTTCTTGAGTTGTATCCGACTATAGAAACCATTCAAGCCAAACCAGCACATTTCGCTCTATAATTTTTCCAACACAGCCTGCTGAGGCACCTCGTCGATATGAGATAAGCTCGTAAGGAGGCTTTCCTGGCTTCAAAAGAGCAACCAGGTGGCTGATCTTCCAGTGTTATGGAGCATTAGCGGAATCCATGTTTCAGTGTAATGACTGAGCAGTGAGGATCGACCACCCATACTCAATGCATTTTTCTCATTTTTCTCAATGCATTTTGCCAAAAATGGTAAAATGGCAATGGGGCCGTAATCTTGGAGAGAATGACAGTTACCCTTCTTAAACACTGGAATAATCTTAGCTTTCACGAGCTGAGGAGGAAATAGCCTTGTTTTCAACATGAGGTTAGTAATATGAGAAAGATCCAGCTCCAAACTCAACCAGCTCGTTGATTTTGGATTCATAATATATTTTCTTCTGGCTCCTGTCAATAGCCCACCGAGTGTATTACAGTAGCGGATTTTAGTGTGAGGTTGAAAGGTTTCTGTTTGACTTTCTTGCATAGGTTACATCTCTTACGTTTCGAGTTTAGCGAGCTAGTTGCTTTACTATGTTTATGTGGCGCCGAATGCTTTTACGAAACTTATCTATCTTAGAACTGCTCAAGCACGGGTATAAGGCAGACAAAGATATTTCGAAAGCCGTTGTTGCATTTGTTACGGACTTTATATTACACCATTCAACATTCATAACATTAGGAATAAATTGATCTTTATTAATCGCGGTTGTATCAAATACTTTTTGCGACTGAGTAAGCTGTAGCGGAAGCGAAATAAAACAGGGTAGTGGTCCATTACGTTAACCTCGAGGAACCTGCCTTTTTGTGAAGAAATAGTTAGAAAGTATACCGCCAGTAAGCGCACTCAACTTACCGGGGACACATCTAGCTGGTAATGTAATTAGAGGTTCATATACGAAACCAAGGGAGCAGTTCGAGTAGTTGACACTGGCAGGGTTGTTTTCATTTAAAAGACTGGTATTAATGTCTTCTATTGTGACCACATATTTATTCGCTGACAATAAAGTGTTTAGAGTGCGTGCAGCGATGTCCGAAAATCGCTGACAGATGAAGTAGGTGATCGAGATATGCGTCCCAGGAAGAATCATTTACTTCAATCCAGAGAGATTCGCAGTCCGCAACTTGACTATCCCAAAGAAACCTTCCAGTGTGGTTAATATCTGGGGAGGTAAAAATAGTTGAACCGCCGTGATGATTCCAAGAAAATGGCAGCATTCTGAGGAGTAACTGTCGGGGATAAATAAGTATTCATCGTCTGGAGACACCAGCGTTTCCGTCATACAAATGAACTTAAAGTGATGTTCAAGAGAAGATACGAGTGCATAGATAACATGATAGTGCTTTTATAGACATTTAGAGCAGATATGTATACCGGATGAGAAAGAACCACTAAGAAATGGGTTAAGTCAGTTAAGCGAGTAGTAAGATAACATGCTAGAAGTAGAAGATTAGCAACTGGCTGTATACTATCACGCCGTTCTAGCGGAGAACAGTCATATCGGCTACAGAGAAGATACAGTGCACGTTTACTTCGAGTGTTTGTCTACCTTTGTCTAGACATCGCACACACACACACACACACACACACACACACACACACACACACACACACACACACACACACACACACACACACACACACACACACACACACACACACACACACACACACACACACACACACACACACACACACACACACACACACACACACACACACACACACACACACACACACACACACATGCGCGCACACACACACACACACACACGCACACACACACACACACATGCGCACACACACGCACGCACACACACACACATGCGCACACACACGCACGCACACACACACACACACACACACACACACACACACACACACACACACACACACACACACACGCACGCACGCACGCACGCACGCACGCACATGTATGTATGTATACACAGACACAATTCGAATTTTGCGTGGCTTCCTTACATGACCTGACAGCGACATGAAGGGAAAGCCGCAATACTGCATGTGCCTTTAAATCTCTCAAGTTACCAATGTAGTATGTCTCTTATAGGCACTGCAATACCGATACATATTGCTATGTTTTATTCCACGAGTCCGTGCTTCATTATAAGCGACTGCTTAGGTTCTGTCGTGTCATTCTGACTTATGCGCACACCGTTGTGGGCAACTGTGGTATGCGGCACATGTACCGCCGTCAGCACGCTTAACACGAACGCTCGACTGCGCGTCCTGCGCTGATATTACAGCCGCTGAGCGCTGGGCGCCGAGTCCAAGACCATGCTGCACTGTGTGTTTGCGGCGGTTGGAGCAAGCGCGGGCCCTGCTTCCACCCTAGTATTGTCTCAGACCCAGCGGCCGACGCCCAGCGGCGCTAATGTCAGTGGAGGACACGCGCCCGAGCGTTCCTGTTAGGCGTGCTGACGGTGGTACATATCTTTTCACCGTATGCCGGTATATAAGGAAGGCGGACGTAAACACGAGGTCTTTTGCCTCTCGGCTATCAGCCAGCGTCTCTGATGGCTCCTTTACGTCGCGCCATGCGCTAGGCACGACAGGTCTTTATTGAATTTTGCTTTTTAACGTATATCGTATATGCCCCTCACTAAGCACGGCTTGAGTCTAGGGCCACATGCTTCGTGCTCAAGGAAGGAATTAATCATGAGGCCACCTAGACTAAACACGCTAACATCTGCCATGGGTATGCTTTTAGCGGAGCCAAACTACTATCATATTTTTAATGACCCCATAGATCCCTACTGATTTTTACCTTTATTGCCGCCATTAACTTATTATGAATCGCACTCATTATTTTTGAAATCACCTCCTTATATTTCCGCTCTTTTGTTCATTATTAAACAGTTTCATTCGTACCCCAGGTTAGTGGGCTTGTGTAGAACGTCTACCTGTAAACTCACGCTCTTTGGCCCTTGAGCCAAAAAAATTCAACAAAACCGTCATCAATTGCTCGCTTGCATTCGAATGAAACTACGGAATGCTTCAAGAGGAACGATTGCCACTCTGTCTTAAAAGCATTGATGTTTTAACAGCGTTAGCTCTTACTACTTACGTTTGTCAAGGACGCACCTGTCTGCCAGGACGGTCAAATTGACCAAAACAGTTGCCACGTGACCACACTATATCACATAGCAAAAGCTGGCACGTAGCGCCTCATTTTATACCTATACTTTCTATCCGTTATATACTGTATGTGCCCCTGGGACCACCATTTGGATAACATTTGGGGGCCATTCGTTAGACTCAAAATGTTCGAAGGGGTGCTAAATGACTTGGCATGTTCCTGAGGATAAAATGACTAATTGAGATGAAGAGCAAAATCTGTGCTGGATTCGCATCGACGACCTTTCCGCCCCCATACCGTGCATTCCGAGAACCTTCCGACGTCCATTACGGCCGAACCGTTGGCCACAGGGGGTTCTGAATGGTGACAAACGATTCGTCCGGTTGCGATGCACACTTTCTTAAAATTTATTAAATGATATAACGAGTAAGTATACCGAATACAGCGAAGGTGGCTGTAAATCTCAAGAGTAGTGCAAAATCCATGAGGTAGATGGCGCTGCTTGTGTCTTAGAAGGTATGTTACCGGAAAGGAAACATCCGCGGATGTGTGGATTTGATGTTCTCCACGTCTGCTGAGCACACCGGTGTAAACACTTAAAGCTCTCGTAGCTAACGCTCCTAAGTCGAACACTCAGACATGCAGTGTTGGCGGAGAATTTTTTCTCAAAGCTAATCTATTGCTTTGCAAGTAGCAGCGATCTTGGACTCAGTATTGTTTCTTATTGATGAGTTCAATTAAATCCTGGCAGGTTTTCATCAAAGCACCGACATAATTGCCTCCGATGCTTTCCTTTTCCCCCCCCTCCACTGCTAGCGGGCCATGAGGTGCAACACTTACACTGCAACCCGATGCTCGGTGAATGGCGGTTGAAAGATGGCGAATCTTTTCTTCTTTTGCGGTGATTTCTTCATGTTCTTTCCCCTGCCTCATAGAATGAAAACTGCCAGTGGCAGCGGTAAGTGACCTGCATGACGGTAGGTGACGGAGCAGAGGATGATGCGCGATCACATCCGGGTCGTCAAGGACGTTGTGCTCGCCTACCTGCTCAGTCTCTGACTGCCTCGTCCCGTTCTGGTCTCAACATATGTCAAGCCGTGACAATATGCAGGGATGCCAGAGAAGCTGTCGCGGCAAAATAAGAGCTTGAAAAATGTAGTGAAGGAACTCAAAAAAAAAAAAAGAACGCGCACTAACACACAGACATAGAGTTTCTCAATATCGCCTAGAGGGAAAAGTGACGCCGCCCTCTATGCAAGTCTCTTAAAGAACACTTCATCCACAGAGGAATGCTGGGAAGATGAGGTTTCGTATTTGGCTTGGCTAGTGTTCGGCCGAAAACGTGGATTCTACCTCGGAATCGGTAGCTGTGCTACTATGTTTTTCACTGCGCACAGAATAAATCATTTTCATAGCGTGCTTTTCCCTTCTTGTTGTGAGTTGTGAGAGTGACATAAAAACTTTCGCAGCATTTCTTGGAAGTTTGCTTTGAGAAGAGTCTTATTTTTACGGCTGAATCTACGTTAGATGCCCAACAATAGGCAAGTCAAATACGAAACCTCATCTTCCCGATATTCCTGCGCTTCTCCATGGTCAAAGAACTATAGCAGCGCCACTTCTCCTTCTAGGTAACATTGAGAAACTTTATGCACGGGGGCACACACGCACGCGCGAACACAGGTATATATACACACGCAGTACACACAAACACGCGCAGGCAAAGGAGCAGACGTCCGCAAACACGAACACGAAAAGTGAGAGAGAAGGACTACCGAGAAAAGTTGGAGGACTCTCTAACAGGCTACCAGTTTTGACTGACTGCATATATATATTATTGAGTAGTCGTATATAGTGCTCTTTAGTTCAAAGTAATGAGCATCGAAAACGTCACTGAAAACGAAAGTGAACGTGCAGAAAATTAAAAAAAAAACTTGTATCATGGAGATTCCTTGAGCATGGACGCAGTAACGATCGAGCCTGGTTGCTTCCAGCCTATCGACAAAATGTTGGCACGTCTGCGCCGAAAGAAATTGTAGTCTGTGAACCATGGCGGAGTAACTGCACCCACGGTCAAAGGAAAAACAACCGCTTATCCACTTACAGGGCACACTCAGTGACAATGGCAAAGTAAAGGACAGACTGCACAGCGAGGAAGCCATAATTAACCTTCCGCCCCGCCGAAGGCAGTGTGCTTGTTCCCGAACAATAGGTGTAGTTTATAGGGCCCCTGCCTACAAGTGAATCCATGAGGCGTACGTGTCTCGTAAGGATGGCGCTATTGATGGGGACTTTCTCGCGATGGTGACTTTCTGGCAATTTTGCAACTCATTCGCCTTGCCATAAGTGGGCGCATTCGATCATACTTAATATGTACAACATTCAGAGCGCACTACTTGCATCCAGTTCAGTAATCACAAGAAACAAGGAATCAGACTGTGTTAGGCAAAAATAACTTTTTTACTGCGGGCCCTGCTGCATATGTGATAATAGTGGCGGTAAATATGTGCGTTCAGAATTCCCGCATTTCTTGAGTAATTCGAAGCAGCCGTACAGCGTAATTCGGGGCTTTACGTTACACTTGTGGTGCGGTACGCACGCCATTGAGAAGAAAACAATGGCAATGGTTTCGCATAGATCCACAGTCAAGAGACAGATGACCACATTCCTCGTCTTTTTTCTCCACTGCGATGGATGCGTCGAATCGAACAGCTAACTCTTCCCTCATAGTGGCGGCCGTTGTTATTCTGAGCCATCTGGAGCGTCTCCGAATCAAGTAACTGTTGGCGCACAGCGCACACGGGTGCTTCATCCTTTCCTTAAAGTTTGCGAAGCAATTTCTCGCGCCACGCTTTTGAAGTGACCGGGGGAAGAGTGCGGCGATGGCGTGAAGGGTGTCAACCGCGCACAACGTCGCAAAAATTTATCCAAGGCACTTCCGTTCCACTCATCACGCTCCTGGCCGCAGTGGGCGCTACCTAACTTGAGGTTGTTCAATAACTTAGCGAAGGTGCCCGATGGGCCGTCGCGGGGCCCCAGTTTGCCCAACTACTTCGGTCGCCGCCGATATATAAACGGCCCTCTTATCGGCGGCGAGCGTGCTTTGTTTGCTCGCCGGTTGAAGCCGCGGCCACGCAACTTGACGGCGCCCTGTACGGTCACCGAGGGGAAGCGGACCACACAACTTAAAACTGGCCTGCGCTCTAGGATGTAAGCCGCTGTGGAGTGGCTTTAAAAGTTGAACGAATACGCATGCCAGCGGCCGCTAGGTTGGTAAGACTTTAAGCTATAGAAAGAAGATGTGAGCAAAACAGAAGTCGACGTCGAATATTGAACACCGTCGCGATATTAATAAGCGCTAGACTAATAGGATGGGCCGGCTGGCTCGAACCTTTTACATATCTTTATTTCTAACGCATTCGGCATATTTAAAGCCAAAAAAACTAACGGAGAGAAATCCGCTGGTTATCCAACGCGTGCGAGAACCACCCATAATTAAGGAGACATGGCCTTACTTTTCTGCGGGTGTTCTTAAATATTCGCTAGTATATATATGCGCCCATATCACGACCTATAGGAAGGGGAAAAATCTCATACTTCGCGAAAAACGTCAAGGTGGAAAATGTTTTCGGTCATGACAATGTGAAAAGTAATATTATGAGCCTCTGATTCTTGGCCTGTAGACTTTATAGAGACGTCCTTACAGCGAGCAGTGCTGTGCTGTTCTTCACAGCAACCCACCACTGTATAACTGATGCATTGTTAAATACTATGTGGCAGAAACAGAAACACAACATGCGAGTTCTGCTGACCCGAAAGACGCCGGTTGGATCCCGGCCATGGCGGTCGCATTTCAATGGAGGCGAAATGCTAGAGACTCATGTACTGTGCGATGTCAGTGCACGTTAAAGAACCCCAGGTGGTCTATATTATCCGGAGCTCTCCCCTACGGCGTCCCTCATAGCTTGAGGTGCTTTGGGACGTTAAACCCCACAAACCAACTATACATTTGTTCATGACATTAAAGTGCAGACTTTGGTTCGTATAGTGCACGTAAGAAGTATCTTTACACTAAATTAATTACATGTAGTTGAACTACGGCCAAAATTTAACACGGACATTTATTCCAATATACCACTAACTTACGGGGTTCGTTGGAGTGCATGGCACTTTGGTAATATTTATGAAGTACACTGGGTGAAAAATGCGTGGTAAAGAGAGTCATGTACAAAACAGCCTTTTTGTTTTGAAGGCATCAGTTTCACAGCGCCGGTGAGAAAACTGAGTGGAAGAGATTTGAAGAAAGCGTTGAAAGACCACGGTTCCGGCCTGAGAAGTTTTCTCAAATAAAACTTTCAAAGAAATGTTTCAGGGGACTGAACGTTCGTGCTTTTTTTTTATGGAAAAGACAATTAATTTTATGCACATCAATCTATTACAATAGCGATGATTTCGTGTGCGAAGTTGGCTATGAAAAAACGCTGAATTGCAGTGTTTTGTTACATTTTCCCGCAAACGGCGAATTGTGGTATACTTTGTGGACAGAACTACCTTGTAGGGTTCACTGCAGACGCTACTTTTTAAAACATTTTCGTTGTCGTCACCATCGTGGCCATGGAGGCCTCTTGAAAGGTTTTGGTAGTATATATGAACAAACTGCATAGATTAACTGTTGTCAAATTCGATGGACCATATTTCATCAATTACGGCACTTATATTCTCTGTCGATAAGTAATTAAAATCACACAAAAATTACCACAGAAAATCTTTAACTTTTTTACAGGAAACCCTGAGGGCAGCATATGTGTAATGTCATACCTTTAGCTCACGTCTGAGAGGCCTTATCCGCACGTACACATAACGGCCATGCATGGTCCATCGTGCTATGGGGTAGTGCATTCTGTTTCTATACCTAAATGAAGACTTTTCCAAAAGGCAGCGAAAATGAAGGCAACAGAGAAAACAGGCAAAATCGTAAACAGCAAAAGAAGACGCGAGATACTGAGGAGTGACCGCAAAGAACTAATGCGAGAGGGATGCGAGCCGTGCGACGTGTGCAAAGACGAGATACAAATGTTGAAGCCGAAACTTGGGGGACACTCAAGGTCACCTTAACAGTATGACGCGATAGCGTTAAAGGGTGCCTACGGTCTCTTGGAAGTCCCCTGGCGCACCCTTTCGCCGACATCGACACTCTGGTTGCCAACTCATGCGGCTTTATTGCACATCATTGTCCATATTAACCAGTGATGTTAATTAGTACCTAATTAACATCACAATTAAAATAATTAGTAAGTGTTCCTGTAATGTGATATGCCTACTGCGCAATGTGAGGTGCTCGTATATACAAGGTCTCCATTTACCCACATTCCTCAGTGATGTTGAAGTAGCGTGCCCGGCTCGCGACCCAAAGGACAGCGGTTTGATTCCGCTTGACCACCTTTTTTTTTCAGCGAAACTGCTTTTCTGCGCCACTCCCCTCTCTACCAATCAGGATTTTTCAGTCACAACTACACCGACGCCGGGTTTTACGCCGAACGAACCTTTGACTCTGCTGCGTTCAAACTTTAAAACTTCGCATAATGAACGTATCAAGACCCTCTTGCAGTAATAAGGGGTGAGAAGCATTTGCTAGATGAGGCATCAACATTAATAGGGCAGTCAGCGCAGAAAAAAGAGGTGGGATTTTCAAAATGAGGTAAATGAAATCGAACGTATCGGAACGACAGCTTAGAAAGACAAACTTGTCTGAACCTGATGCAGTGTTGGAGTGAGATTCCGTTCTTGTTACCATAATAGCAGCAGTGACAGCTTAACGCGCAGCAGCTACAGCCTTCTTCTGCCCATTGCAAGTTGGTACATTCTTTTTCTGCCGAGAAGCTAATCCTTCCTTTTGTTTTTCGTTTTTGGTGTCACTTATGCCGTCAAGTATCCTCAAGTGTGCCTAAGGTCTCGGACGCTTGCGGGTGAAATGTTGAAGGAACTTGCGCAGTCTGTCAGAGAGAAAAAGAAGGAACTGAAACTACAGCTTAAGACTTTCAAGGGCGGAATAGATCGAAGATTTCGAACAAAAGAGAGTAGGTTTCGTACAGAGCCAGGAGACATGAAACGAAGTATAGATTTCATATGCAAAAGCCTAGGTGGAGCAGCTCAATGTCTCGAAACGCTGAATGAAGAGAATTCATGGCAAAAAGAACGAAAAACTGAGGCAACAAACCTGTACACCTTAAAAAGACCTTTCAGAATGCCAAAAGAAGCTCGTAACCTCTCAGCAATTCAAAAGAAATAAAATTATTGAAATGAAAGGTTTCAGCGACGAACCGAATGAAAGCCTTGTTGATATTCAGGAAAAGACTGAAAATGCTGTCGGTGAGCCCTGATAACAGACCGTAGATGTCTGCCACCGGGTACCGATGGGGGACAAAAACCAAACAAATATAATAGTCTAGTTTCAGCGACGCGACAAGTGCGGCCAAGTCCTGCATACGGCGCGGAAGAAATCGGTCGTATACCGACAGAACAGTGGCAGAATCTGAGGACAACTCCCCCATATCAAGGAACATCTTTGTCCCTTTGTGAAAAGCTTCTAGAAAAGGCAATCGCGCATACGCGCGAATTCAGCTGGCGGTAAAAATGGTATCATTTTTGCAGCCAAACAGAGTCATCCTCGGCTGTATCGATTTATAATGAAAATGATCCGCAGAAGATTTTTGAAATCAGCTGCTAAGGTTGTACGCGCCGTTGTGGGCTACTCGGCTGTTGTATAAATGATGGGCGTAGATCGCATTCGCCCTGAGCCTATTGTTAGACTTCTGAGTACGACCGAGGCAAGCAAGTGGTTAAGGCTAATTCATTAGAACGCGAGATCTGGCAAACAAAATCAGGATTTGCAGGAAAAGCATTTAAACAAAAGCAGAGGCATGTGACGTATTGACGCTTTCATTTGACGTATCGATGCTAAACTCGCGTTCAGACTACAGTTGCATTCGACATGGATGTCATGTTTATCACATTTTGTGTACTTGCTGGAACTTCCATTACGTAGTTACAAACCATATACGTCCACATTGAGCGCTTCGGTAAGATACATTTTCTTACGACAAGCCAATCACCGCTCTGGGACAACTGCGTTTCGCAAAAATTGTTTTGATATGGCGCCGGTTAGCAAACGTGTGATAGTGGAGATCGAGCGAAACACAGTGCTACAGGCAACTACGCTGCCGCGTCGGATGGCGTTGGATGGCGGCCCCGGCTAGTAGGTGTTCAGGGCGCGGAATCTGTGGATGCTGGAAGCCCCCCAACCAGAAAATGAAACCCGCGACTACTTCGCGCACTGGTCAATTCGCAACAGTCCCATCTGTGCTCCTCGTAAAAGACTGCTTTCTTTAAATTTCAAATGGGACATGTATAAAGGGAAAGGGCATCTTTGAACCGTAGTGTATAAGCTGTCTTCTATGCCGGAAGTTGGAGACCATTGAACGTGTGTTTTTTGGAGAATTGGAACGTAATCTTCATCCGGAATATGCTAGACAGCCCTTGTACAAAACTTTTATTCTGTATCCTCAGAGCGTTCGATTTTACTTTGTGCAAAACGACAGCAGTGTTGCATGCGTGCGACCTGTTAATGTTTTTAACCTTATAAAGTGTAAAGCGTTCGCAATGCCAGGCTGATTCCAATATCCGGGTGCATCCGTGAGAGAAATAATAGAAGTGTGGAAACCCACCATATTCATTATCAAAGTAATCAGCCTGACTACATCCACTGCAGGAAAAAGGCCTCTCCCATATCTCTCCAATTAACCCTGTCCTGCGCCAGCTGCGTCCAACCTATCCCATCAAAACTGTTCAATCTCATCTGCCCATCTGATTTCTGCCGCCCCCCGCTGCACTTGCCTTCTCTTGGAATCCACTCCGTTACCCATAAGGAGCAGCGGTTATCTTGCCTTCGCATTACATGCCCTGTTTTTTTTTTGTTTTTCGTTTTTGAAGAAGGGAAATGGCGCAGTAATTCTCTCACAGCTCAGGGGACACCCGAACCACGCCGTAAAGCAAGGGAGGAAGATGAAAGTGAACGAAGAATGAAAGAGGTGAGGTAGTGGATGGCTCCGGAATAATTTCGACCACCTGGTGATCGTTAGCGTGCACTGACATCACAAAGGCGCCTTTTGCTTTTCGCCTCCATCGAAACGCGGCCGCTGCGGACAGGTTCGGACCCAGGAAATCCGGCTCTGCCCAAGCCCATTTCTTACTTTTATTTTGACTAGGATGTCATAAAATTATTTACCCGCGTTTATTCTCTGACCCACTCTGCCCTCTTACCGTCTCCCTACGTTACAGCTATCATTTTTCTTTCCATAGCTCGCTGCGCCTTCCTTAACTGAAGCTAAACCCTTTTGTTAGCCTCCAGGTTTTTATACCCCATAGGTGAGTACCGGTAAGATATAGCTGTTATATACTTTCCGCTTGAGAGATATTGGTAAACTGCCATTCATGATCGGAGAACGCTTGCTAAATGCACTCCACCCCATTCTTATTTTTTTAGCTATACCATCTCGTGGTCGGGATCTGCGGTCACAACCTGCCCTAAGTAGACGTATTCCCTTACCACTTCCAGCAGCTAGCAACCAGTTGTAAACTGCTTTTTTCTTCCGAAGCTGTTCTCTTACGGACGATGCAAGCGTCCGCCTCGGGGGCTTCGGATCCCGGTGCCGCGAAATTCTCCACCGAAAAAAAAAAAACGCGTGTAGATGGAATTGCATAACCAGGCCTGGGGCACGCCTGATCTCGGTGACCAGAACCGACAACGCACTCCCTCACGAGAACAGGATTTGGCTTTTGAGGGTTTCATGTCCCAAAGCGACTCTGGCTATGAGGGGCGCCGTAGCAAAGGGCTCCGGAAATTTCGACCACCTGTGGTTCTTTAACGTGAGCTAACATCGCGCAGTACATGGGCCTCTAAAATTTCGCCTGAATCGAAATTCGGCCGCCGCGGCCGTGATCGAACCCGCGTCTTTCGGGTCAGCTGCCGAGCGCCATAACCACTGAGCCACCACGGCGGCGAACAGGATTGGGCTACAACCTCCTACATAAATACAATATAGTAGTGTGCATAATTTTACTTCAGAAAGTACTCATCTTTAAAAGCGCATTTAACCATGCCTTGGTTGGCCGGCAGTCTACTGACAGTTTTCGTTAAGCTAAAAGTTGCATAATTACGTGTTTGTGAAATGCGGGTTTCGAAAAAAGAAGCGCTAGGGCGTGGAGCTATAGCAGTCGCTGGCTATGTCTTCAGCCTTCTCCGTGTCGATCCATTGGTTGTCCCCGAATCCACGCTTGTTTTTTGATCGCTCATTTTTTCTTTTATTTTGCTTTATGTTAAAACCTTACGATGTCAAACTTGTTTACGGCTGTTTCAGAGTGTTTAGTATTTCTTACGTTAGCTTCAGTATGCACAGTCTGGTAAACGGAAGGTGGCCGCATGCTGTCTGGCCACGATTTGTAACACTGAACACTGTGCGTGCTGCACTGACGCTGGGTGATCTGCACGCTCGGATGCTGATACAGTTAAAGACATCCGACCAACTTCTGGAGAGAGGTACTATGTTTGCCAATAACGCGACAGGACGCCGACGTTATACACGATCCCAGCTACTGCAGATCACTAGGGTCAGAGAGAGCAAATGGTGTATTTACAATATGAAAATAAAATCTGAAGAGGGCGTTGTTGCCCTTCGTCCAGTCGACAGTGTTTTCACGTCCCCGTAAAATAGCCATATAAGAAAAAAAACACGTCATGTTGCACATTCAAAAGCTATAGCCGGCTATGAAACACGCCACAGGGGTCGCGGGGGCAGGAAGCTTCCATATACACCATTGTCCAGTAAACACAGACGTCAAAGCCAATTCCTCCCATGGCCGCCGGAGGGAAGCCAACTAGAGCTTGGTATCGTCATGACAACGGTGTAAAACGGATGCTTGGGCGAGTTGGTAAGTAATTTAAACAGAACAGCGCGCCGTTTGACAAGGACAACGAGGGAGACACGACACAGCATCGAAAATTCCACGAACATGCAACCAATGTGGCAAGCATTAAGAGCACCTAACTAACGTGGCAAACGTTTCCGTTTGAATGCCTACCAACTGCGCTGGGGAAATCTGATGCGCAGCGAAACCTCAGTACGCAGGGCATTGCGCATTTGTTCGGACCAAAATGGGGCCGCCAGGACCGAAAGACGGGTCGCGCACTCGCGCTTAACCGGCAAACCCACAGAGCCACTGTGGCGGGTTCGCGCCATCTCAGTGAGCCCACAAAGAAACTAATGGTCGCTTCTATCTGTACTAAACGAATGCTAGCCGCGCGATGGGGACAGAAAACTTGTACAACGAATTAAAAATGTGCGTTGTTACAAACAGCTGCATGCCTTCCATGGTTATTCATTTGCGCCTTAAAAAAGCACGGCTAATTTCTCTTTATATTCGTGTTCTGTACATGATTTCTTATTTTACTCCGAGAAGGCAGCGTAACCATATCCAGCAAGTCTGGACAAAAACATTTTTGAGCGGAAAACTGTTTATGAACGCAATTTTTTCGTGTGATGTAAAATTTCAATATAAAACTCAATATATGCGCAGATCACCCGACGGTAGTCTTGTATTTTTTTTTCTATTCGCGTTTTCGCTATCGTCAAAAGCGTTCCCCATTGCTTTTCTACGGCAGCCTTAACTTTTCGATGCGATCAGTTCGAAACACATTAAAAGACCGATTTTGCTACATTTTAGATTAACGGACCATTACCTTCAATATTTTCAGAACAGTGTCGTACAATTTTCCAATTTTCAAAATTCTTGCGCGAGAAAGCTGGAAATGCATTCGCTGAAAGCTGTAGTCGAAGCTCGCTTGCCTTTCAGGCAGACGTTGCGCAACTCGACGAGCTTACGCAACTGGTCAGAAGAGATGTCCGCATTAATTACGAAAGTTGTGATATTAAGGGCACGTTGTAACTGCAGCACTGGCGTACGTAACTGCCGTGCTGAGGAAACACAATGACAAAGTGTTCGCTTTACTATGACTGACAGCTATTTCTTCATCCAATAACTGTATATAATTGCAGGCGCAAACTATAGAAAGCTTACATGCGGAGAGAAAAAGCCCATTAATGGCTTCGCGCTTTCAGTTTGGGCGCATCGATTAAGATCGCGCGCTAGCGATGTCTTACGCGAATTGCGTCCCGAGGGTAGTGCGGTATTTATTCGTGGGTAAATTATTACTTAGCACGAAACTTAGCAGTAAATGTTCGCATGGGAATGCTTCTGGCCAAACTTCTTGCTACTTCAACATACAGTCTGTAAAGTTCGCGTAACACCTCTCATGAGTAACATACATTAATTTGTAATGGGGCAACGACGGTGCAATCATCGTTCACACGACGGAAGTGGCGACCTCAGGGAATTATTGCTTGCTGTTTTGTTGTGTCCACTCTTTATTACATTTTGGTAACTTTCTCGTGGGCCTTAAAGTGGCTCCATCTATCTCTGCGCTCATGTCCTTGGCATCCTTTCTATTGGTTCACAGTTGCTCTGATGGATCAGCGATAAGTTCCGCCGTCAACAACGCTAAATCCGCCTCTTCCGGTAGCAGCCCATTTGTGGCCATTTTTTCAAATTTTCAAGGTGGGGTCAAAGACCCATTTCCGAAGCATTTCACCCTAAATAAGCCGAGCACCACACCAGGGCAAAGCTTGTACCCATTGTATCACCGGTGGGTACCCGGCGGCACTGGGGATCGAACCCCGCACCTCCCGCATGCGAGGCGGATGCTCAACCACTTGGCCACCGCTGCGGTGAAAAGGGCCACAAATGGGCTTCTACCGCACGAGGCGGATTTAACGTTGTTGACTGCGGAACTTATCGCTGATCCATCAGAGCAACTGTGGTCAAGACCCTTTTCCCAAGCATCTCACCCAGAAGAGCCGAGCACCAGGCCGGGGGAAATCTTGTACCAATTAAAAACCGGTGGGTACCCGGCGGCACTGGGGATCGAACCCAGCACCTCCCGAATGCGAGGCGGATGCTCTACCACAAGGCCACCGCTTCGGTTTGCGACATGGATTAAAAAAAACAACTTTTAAAGCTAACTTTTCGTTGAATATTTCTACTGATCAATAACAAAGCAGGTGCTGTGCTCAGATTAACTTTTTTGGCTTGCCTTTCTGTGACGTGGCTCTGCGCACCTAACGCTGACACTACGAGGCGCGTTCGCTATCAATACTGCGCTTCGAGAGGTGTCCTGTGAACGTGTGTGTTAGCACGGAGGAAAGTATTTATAGTCTCTATTAATCAGAAAGGTATAGTGTTGCATGCGTGTCGATTTTATTACACGTGGTTTGCCTTACCATCAGTACCTTGGTTGCTGCCGCATTCGATACACTGTTCAATGTCCTTACCTTTCTGCATTTAAAGAACATATCTGTCCGGCCTGGCCTGAAATATCGTTATGAAATATCACTCTTTGACAGATTGTGCCATTTTATTTGAGGTGATAACGAACGTGATTTCTTTTTTAAAGACAAATACGAATAAAATATTGCGCCAAAGGTAAATATGAATTCTATGGTTTTAAGTAACCAGTTGAGGTTTAAGCGTATCTATGAGTTCGCGAAGTTTCCTTCACTTTCTTGCCGATTAAAAAAATTGACGCCGCCGTGGTTTTGATAATAGAACCTCCCTCAAAATCCGTAGCAAAGCCACCTTCAGAAAATAGCCACCGAAGTTCCTCCAATTGAGACATAAATAAATGCTGATTTAATCCTGACAATATTCTAAACGACATGAAGATTGAAGCCAGAAAATTGGAGAAAAATTACCGGTCTGTATGGAAGCTTCCCACACTTTTATTTCACTATAGTGTACACAAACTTATTTATTTTCTTAAGCAATTGAAAGGGATACTGCAATGAAGAAGAAATTTGTGTTTTTTTAAATTTATTTCATATTACTTCTCAGCAATTAACTTTAGGTGGTGTGCGGGAAAATGGTTTACTGACCTTGAAACAATATAAAAATGAACATATAGCACGTTTCAGAGACGGTCTTAGAAGCTAGAAAGAGGCTGTTTGATATTTTTCTACGTGTTCCTTGGAAAGTATACCTGCACGGCAGTTTCATTTCAGAATGATCAGCTGCAAAGGTAGCGCATGGAGCGGAGCGTTTAAAATTCGCCTTCGCGGAAGTAGCGCTATCTGGGGCATGACTTCGAGTAGCATGGGAGCAGCGAGTTCCTGTGACAGGGCACATTAAATAACGCCGAATGTAAAAAAAAAAACGGCAGAGGGAAGTAAAGGAGACGTCGCATGTTCTAAGTGTGCGCAGTGTGACCAGTGTTCCATTTGAAGTCGGACTTCCGCGTCCATCCAGCGACTCTAATCCTGACCCTTAATCTCTGCCCCACGAGCACCGCCGCATCGAAGAGTGGAGAAAGTTTCAAAGGTGCTAAGGAAAGGTGTTTCTTTATTGTACTTTCCTCCTACGTTTCTGTCTTCCTTTCAGCTTTTTGACTTCGAGTTTCTCGACGTTAAAGGACATTAGCACGGGCGGGTAAAGGCGGACTGAGGCAAAGACTAACTATATATGTATTTCTAAGTTACGGTGCTGTAGACTCTAAACCACTGGGCTGTCGATGCTATCTTTGGTCGAAGAAATGGTCCCTCCCGCCGCTTCCGCTTCCAAGAGCGATGCGGCGCCAAGCCGTAGCGACAGAGAGGGCGCGATTGCCGAAACGAAATTGCTCTCGATACGGGTAACAACAGTAGTAACTGTGCTTTCCGGGAGAGCAACGCGTCGCGTACCTTGTTCGCGAGAGCTTGAGACTGTAGGGAGGTGTCCGGCAGGTCCTCTGGCATAAAAGGGGCGAACGGATTGGTTAAGTAGAGTGCGCCACTGGAGAGTTCCACAGATGCATGCTAGGAAGGTCTGAGCGCTCTTTGATTTTTGCTTTCGCGAGTTACGCTGAACGCGCTTTGAGCTGCTACTGTGCTGCTGTTTCGAAAGCAATGAATGTGTTTTTGTTTAGCTTGCAATAACTCCGCAGCTGCAGTGTAGACAAACACGCTGGGTGGCCTGTTTCTCGCAGACAGCGCAGTGTGTCCATCACCCGTCCGCATTGTTCACTGTGTGCATTGGTAATAGGCTGACCATATAAATATATTCCGCTCCACACGTGTATGCCGCTCAATTCAAAAGGATGTGAACTCGGTACACTGGTGATGCTTGTCAAATAAGCTTAACTTCAATGCAAATGAAGCTGCTATGATATCGTTTACGCGCAAGAACTACCGCATTGAATTGTCTTAAGCTTTCAACAATGAGGCCATTACCAGGGTGTCTGTTGTTGGCGACTTAGGTGTCCACTTAAATGCTGAGTTGAGTTTTTCGCCTCACATTCTGGAGGTAAACAGCAGAAGCCTGCGCGTGCTTGGCGTGGTGACCTGTGTATGCAGGGTCCCGCTCAGTACTGCATGCCATGTTGCCGTGTACCGGAGCCTTGTCTTGCAGAGACACGATTATGCTTCCGTAGTATGGAATTCAATCTGCCGCAACTCTTCATGAACACTGGAAAATATGCAGAAAAAACTTGCGAGGAATGCCGCGGGACATGTGGTCTGCTTATCTGCTCCACAAAACGATTACAGGGCTGCTTTGCGCTTTCCGGGACTAACCAACTTGAAGACTAGAAGGCAGGCGCGGGACCTTGTCTTCCTTTTGAAATGTTTACATGGACACGCTGACTGTATGCACCTAGCAGCTTTGACAAAACTTCGGATGCCTGGGCGGTCAATGCGACAAAGCCGTATGTTTGACGTGTCACCGTTCAGGCTAAGATCCATTGTGGGAATGATATATGTTTTCGTATAACGCGATGACACTATGTGGTGCTGACATAATTCATCAGGATTTTAACTTTTTTGAGCGCAACTAGTTGTGCTGACTGGGACTCGAACTCATTTTGATTGTTAACTGTTCCTGGTTAATTAATTGTCAATTCATCATCTCCGTTCATTTTCATTGCTCTTTTATTATTCTTTTCATTGTTATTTCCCCTTTCACTACTCTGAGCGCACCACTGTAAAATGCCTATGGCTGTTAGTGGTCACCTCACTATAAATAAGCACTTTGTGGTGATAAACTCATTAAATTGTTAATTCTCGGGGACTTTTTGATCAAGCTCGTGAACTCAAAGCGTATTAAAAAGTAAAAAAATAATGTCCCGACAAAAGTTTATTTTTTGACAGCCAGTACATCATGATGCGCACAGCAAATCGGCAGGTGATCATTCACTTTTATGCAGTGCTTCATACCATGCACCGCCGGCACAGACAACAGCGGACAATGCACAAAAAAGTAATGTAACGAGATTGAAATAAGCCGACAAACAGCTTAACCCTTTGAATTATGGATCGCTAATGAGCAGAGGGCTAGAGCATGTTGCTGTACTGCTAAGCCGACAGCTGTTGCTCATGAACGTCACGTTTCCTCGATTTACGCCGCTCAATGCGTCAGATTAACGTCGCTGAAGCATACAAGACCTCAGAGGATCTTTTCTGTTTCGGTTTCATTTGCCCACAAGCTGGAGGCTTATAAGAGAGCAAAACGCAACATTGAAAAAAAGTTTTTGGCGAGAGTGACAACGCGTTCAATTTCGTAAAAACGTTTGCTATACAGAAAGGAAAAAAAAATTTCTACTTATGAGTGGAAGTTCGTAAGAGCGGTTCTATCAAAGTTACAGTGAATTGAACATGATGAAAAGAAATTATCATTGGCGAACGGATTATGTATCAATAGTCGTTTCGCCGGTATGCATAAGAGCGTTTTTAACAGTATGTTTCGACTACATAATGCAACGAGTTGGAATCTGTGCTGGAAATGTTCGTTTGCTCCATGGAAGATGCAAGTAGTTTTCTGCCGCATGCAGCGTCAGTAAAGGAGCACTGCTGTGTCCAGACTTGCTTCATAGCTTATGTTCTTCGCAACAACAAAATACGAAAACTTGGAAAAAACGGCACCTGGTGAGAATCACATCCTGACATGATCAAAATATCTCGAACAAGAACCAAAATCCGATTTCGTCTTTATTTACGTATGAAATGAATATATACAACAAATCATACAGAAAGAGATCCATGAGGGAGTGACTATATTGGTAGCTGCTAATTAAATATATGAAATAACCTGTGGCAGCTTACTCGACATATGAAAGCAATTTATGAAAAGTGACCACATACAGGGTACATATTAGAATGTGGACACAAAGGAGAGGAATAGCAATTGAAGCGGAAAACAGAGCTCATGTGCCGTCATGCACAACTAAGCAAACTAATATCGAGATGAAATTCGAAAAGCTCCAAAGAGAGGAAGCTGTACATAATACAAGAGGCAGAACAAACAACAAAGGGAAATAACATAAATCACACTGACGGTTGGGTATTCGCTACGAATGAATCATTTAGAGTTTGCTTTGAAGATGAAGGGTGAGGCAGTATTTTTAGTTCTTTCGTCAAACGTGCTCCAGACAGCAACTTATGAGAAACGAACTGACAGTTCCCGATAATTAGATCGTACTTTAGGCACGGACGAATTGTGCAGGAAGAAGTTAAACCGGGTTATGTTGGTGTTTACAAGATAGCACTGCGGAATGAGAGGAAGTGAGATATGATTGACGGTAAGTTTTTACATTAGAATACCAGAGGAATGCCAAAGAAGATGTTATAATGAGAGGATGTTATCTTCGCGAGGAAGAAATGTAGCACTGTATGAGGTAAAACGAACTGTAGGTAAGTGTTAGAATGGATTTACTTCAGCCTTTTGTACACTGATTCTAGATGGGTAGTATGCTTGGTTTCCCAGCGCACTATACAGTAACTAATATGTGGGTGTATAAATGCGTATTACTAAAGGAAGAATGTAAGAAGTATTCTCAAACCAAAAGGTATATTCTCCTTTATATTAGGTATGTGTTTATGAACCTTAGGTTTGCTATTCAAATACATGCCCAGGCACAAGAGGAAATCATTAGCTTCTATGAGATGCTGACCCATTGAGACGAAAATAATGGATATTGGCTGCCGCTGATGTGAGCTGAAGACAAACTTTGTTTTGCTAGAAACAACATATAATATGTTGACTGCACCAAGATAAAAGGTTATGTAGGCCGTGGTTACGTTTTCGTACGAGATAATTAATATTTTTGTCTGAGTTTTAATTTGGGGTGTCATTGGCATATAATATGCAATTGGAGAAACTGAGACACTTTGGTAATGTAATAATATTTATTACGAATAATAGTGGACCCAGAATAAAGTCATGCGGCACGCCCAAGTAGGTAAAGACATCAATGTAGACGTCTGAAGTGCGTACAGTTTGTGATCTATTGCACAAGTAATTATTTACCAATAAACCGGGAGTCTGGTTCTATCAATTTCTTCTTGTTTAGTGAACAAAAGTAAATGATTAAGAGTGTCAAAAGCCTTCGACTAGTTTATGAAAATAACTCTTGCAAATTTCCCTTGATCTATTGCAATTCTTCAATTGTCTCTTATTATTTACGGGCAGAGGTTCTGTAGAAGAGCCGGAACAAAAACTCCACTGACATCACAATACAATAGTGAATTTATCTAAGGAATTAACAAGGGTTGCAATGACCTTTTGAATTTGCAATGACCTTTTTAAAACAATTAAGCCTCAAGTTCGGACAATAATTCGTCATAAACGAATGATCCCCTATGTTAAACAAAGGAATAATCCTTCCGCGTTTTAATTTGTAAGAAAAAAATGTCTGTTTTAAACATAACATTAAGAATATGGCATATAGCGTAACTAATTATATTTGCAGACATTTTAATAAGGTCAGGATAATTATTAACGAGGCCAGGGCTAGTTATTTTCAGGTTTCAGATTGGCCATTATTTCCTGTGGTGGAGAAGAAATAAAAAAGGTTTGCGAAGTTCACAATGCGTGTTGGAGGGCATCATTTGGAGGTTTTATTTATTGATTGATTTTACCCTCAGGGCAAAGCATTACAGAGGGGAGTGTGTAATACATAATAACACTGAAAATACAAACAACAGCAGAGAACAATAAATTATCACAAAATAGATAAGTTAGATCAAGTGATCAACACAATATATCATTCAACAGAAGCGGTAACAGCAGGCCTAAACGCGCGCTGCGGATCGTAGTGGTTAGTGAACTCGCTTCACACGCAGAAGACTAGGATTTGATTCCCACTGAACGAACAATTTGTTTTTTTTTTATTATATGTATGTTTTGTATACGTGTGCTGCTGATATTGTATAAGTTTATTGTTTGGTTTATTCTTTTGGTATCCGTGCGCTGCTAACATTGTATAAATTTATTCTTTTGGTCTCCGTGTGCTGCTAATATTGAATAACTTTATTCTTTTGGTTATGTATCATTATATGTTCACTCCTGCTTGGGCCAAGCAGTGGCCTGCAGTATTATGAAATAAATAAATACAGGGTCAGGAATTGTGGCAACTGAGGAAGGAAGATGGTTCCAGTCATATGACGTGCGAGGAATAAAATAATCCGAGAATGTTTTAGTTTTGCATATAGAAATGCCTACCTTATGTATGTGATCTGTGCGGCGTGAAATATATGAAGGGGGAAGAAGTAACGCGTAGCGAATAGACTCATGATGAAATATTTTGTGAAAAAGACACAGGCGTGCAATTTTGCGTCGTGATGCAAGTGAAGATAGGCCTAGGGTAGTTTTCATAGCGGTTACGCTTGATAAACGCCGAAATTCAGAGAGAATAAACCGCGCTGATTTGTGTTGTACCGTCTCCGGTAGGTCGCTCAAACTCTTAACACCAGGGTCCCTGATTGATGAAGCATATTCTAGTTGTGAACGTACGAGTGTCGTATAGAGTAGAAGTCTGATGTTAGTTGGGGCTGCGTGAAAGTTACGTCTCAGATATCCGAGCATGCGATTAGCTTTGTTAGTGATGTGCTCAATGTGCGCATGCCAGCTAAGGTCAGACGTAATATGAATTCCGAGGTACTTATATCTTGTAACTGGATCAAGCAACACATCATTAAGAGTATATACGGGCGATTCACTATTAACGCAAGAAATGCTCATTAGTTTGCACTTTTCAGCATTTAAAGTCATATTCAAAGTTTTACACCGTGTTGAGATAGCGTTAAGGTCAGACTGAACCATGTGCTTGTCACTATCATTTGTTATTTCCCGAAAAAGGACGCAGTCATCGGCAAAAAGATGTACAGAAGAAGAAAGGTTACTGGGTAAGTCGTTGATAAATATAAGAAAAAGCAGGGGCCCCAAGACGGTGCCTCGGGGCACACCGGAAAGGACAGGGTGAACGGCGGAATTAACATTGTTAACGGCAACAAATTGCTGACGATGAGTAAGAAAAACTTCGATCCATTTTAGAATGTTAGTGTCCAATCCCACCATGCGTAGCTTTAGTAAAAAAAGATGATGGGAAACCTTATCAAATGCCTTCGCGAAATCTAGGAAGATGCAGTCGGCGATCGAGCGGCAATCTAAAATTGCGTGAAGTTTGTGCGTGAATAAGAGTAACTGTGTTTCGCATGAATAGGATTTCCTAAAACCGTGCTGAGAAGGATGGAAAAACGAGTTTGATTCAAGGAGAGTGACAATATGTGAAAGAGTATGTGCTCTAAGATTTCGCATGGGAGGCTGGTAATAGATATGGGCCGGTAGTTAAAAGTCGAATGTTTATTACCAGATTTATGCACAGGAACCACCTTACCTATCTTCCAATCGGCCGGTAGTTCGCCGTTTTCCAAAGATTGCTGAAATATTTTAGTTAAGGCAAGCGATGAATACATTTTAGTACTTTTCAGGAACTTTGTAGTAATGCAATCAACACCAGCACTGGAGGATATCTTAAGATTATCAATTATTTTAACTATACCGTCAGGATGGATGACGACAGGGTACATTGGGAGGAAGTTATTATGAGACAGTTGAGGGAAATCCGTAGTTTCACCATTTGAAAAAAAGCTCGAAAATACATCATTCAGTACATTTACACAGGCAGTGTCAGCTATAGGTTCGTCACTTTAATTCGTTAGTATTATTCTAGACGTTTCAGAGGGGTTAATGACGCTCCAAAATTTTCTTGGGTTATTGAGCAACATACCCGGTAAAGTGCTATTCTGGTAATTGGCTTTAGCGTTCTTGACCGCAGAATTGTAAGTGTAAGCTGCAGAGCGATAACGGGACCAATTATGTTCAGTGCGCGATCCTTTAGCTGAACGGAAGAAGCGTTTCTTACGGTTAGACAAGTGCTTAAGATACGCGTTATACCATGGCGCATGCTGCTGATAAGATATTACGCGAGTGGGTATGAAACGGCTGGTGAGATCTAAGATTTTGTTCTTGAATAAGAGCCAGTTTGCGTTCACCGATCGCGAGTCGAATTCGTTGAAAAAAGTGGCCAGGAAAGAACATAGTTCATTATTAACTTTGTTGAAATCAGCGCGATGATACATGCGTATTATTTTAGTGTGACTAGCACACTTTTGTATGGGAATGTTGACAGAAATATTGAGCAAAGAATGGTCGCTTAACTGGGGCATGTAGGTTATTTCTGAGCACAGTTCCGGGCATGTTGTTAGTACGAGGTCTAATGTACTTGTTGTAAATTCAGTAATTCTTGTAGGCTGAGTAACAATTTGGGTAAGATTAAACAGTGAGCATAAATTAGTGAATTCCTTGCATAGTGTCGAAGAGGAGGATGGTTGCACCGAGGACCAATCGATGCCTGGAAACTTAAAATCACCCAATAGAAAGATCGATGACGAAGGGTAACGCGTTACTATAACATTAATGGTATCATGAAGCTCTGCAACAAATGTAGGAGATGCATTAGGCGGTCGATAGCATGCGCCTAGGATTATTCTCTGGTATCCTAGTTGAAGAGATACCCATATAATTTCGATGCTTGATGTTATGTGAAGAGAACATGACTATTTTTTTACTGACTGCTATTAGTACGCCACCACCTCGCCGATCTTTCTTGTCACAACGATAGAAGTGGAAATGATTTGGTGAATCGAATATTCCAGAATCACGTATGTATTCATGCAGCCAAGTTTCAGTTAGGACGACGATGTCAGCGGAGCACGCACTTATGGCATAGGAGAGTTCTGTACGTCTTTTGATGACACTTCGGATATTAGTAAATAAAACTGATGCTTGAGCTGCGCTTAGACAACGATCACTGCCCCTCGGTAACCATTAGGCAGATTTACAAGTGCTAGATGCAGCGGAGAGAGACGAAGGCGCGTGCTGGGCTATCGGCTTGGCGCGTTCTGTAGTAATCTGTAATGTTCTATCGTTTACAGGGTCATACATGTAGGATCTGTCATTCACGACCAACTTATTGTATTTTAGCTTAAAAGATGGGGAGCCGGGCAGTGATTTGGCGAAGACAATCAGTTTTTTGCGTGCTTGGCGTGTAGCATACGAGTAATTTTCTGTCACTTGAACGTTTTCTTCTTTTAAGTCTTTTTTACACTTCAGAATTTTTTCGCTGGTTTTGAAGTTGTTGAACTTCAAAATCACCGGACAGCATCCAGAATCAGAGTACCGCCCTAATCGATGGGACCTATCTATGTCATTTGGCGAGAGTTCGGGGTCAACATATTTTGAGAGGACGTTTAAAAGTTTTTTTCTGTTTCATTCCATGTTTCATGGTCATTCTCATCGGCGATACCATGAAAAACTAGATTATTTCTACGACTCTGGTCTTCTAATTCATGAATTCGTGCCTGCAGCAGTTGATTTTGTTTGCGAATATCAAGAGCAGTGCATTCGAAATCCTGTTTTACTTCGTCAATTGCTTCAAGTGAGTGTTCAACTGTCGTAAGCCTGGAATTCATACTGGCGAGAGTTGAATTAATACTTTGCTGTCCGCTCCGTAGTTCTTCCATGGTTTTCCTTATATCTTCGTTACTGGCTGAAAGCGCGATTGACTGTGCCTGCAATTCCTTCGAGATACGAAGTATTTCCATGCTTTTCTCCGATTGTGTTACTACGACATTAGCGGCAGGGTTACTCTCCCCGATCGATGTGTCTGCGCTCGAATCACCGCTGATTATTTTAGTGCGCGTGTGAAAAGAACCTGGATTTACTTCCACATCTCCCGACAATAGCAAAAGAAGGCAGCTATTGAAGCATGCAGTCAACACGCTCAAAAACACCCGTGGGCATGAGAGCCGCAGTAGGCATCGATTGTCACTTTTCTTAGCATACAAAGGAATGTAGTTACGCACCTGCGTGGCAAACAAAGGCGGCCTTTTAGCCATTGTCGCTGCAACGCTGCTCTCGTGCCCACTGAAGCGGTCCCACGGACACCAGCGCTTAAATACTGGCGTTGAACTTGCTGTCGATGACCATGCCGCAGCCTTGGAGTGACAAGGACTGTTCGCATATCTGGAGGGCGCCGCCTGATGAACGAACGGAGGCACATGATAGGAAGCAAACTGCGTCACTTGGTGCAGAGAAGCACTGTCACGGGCAGGATGGCAGATGTAGATGCTGTGCGCCACAAGTGGAAGCAGCACCCGCATGGCAAACAAAGGCGGCCTTTTAGCCATTGTCGCTGCAACGCTGCTCTCGTGCCCACTCGTAGCTCTCATTAAAGCAAATGTTGAAAGCAGTTGCAATCTATTTTGGGTTACTGTACTCGACACCGCAATGTTGGACCAAAGGTATTTCTTTGTGCTTTTCGTTTCTACCTAAGAATGAGTTAACTGCGTCCCACTTCTTTTTTATACTGTTACCACAGTCAAAAATGTCTGGTTCGTAATATATGTGTGTGTGTGTGTGTGTGTGTGTGTGTGTGTGTGTGTGTGTGTGTGTGTGTGTGTGTGTGTGTGTGTGTGTGTGTGTGTGTGTGTGTGTGTGTGTGTGTGTGTGTGTGTGTGTGTGTGTGTGTGTGTGTGTGTGTGTGTGTGTGTGTGTGTGTGTGTGTGTGTGTGTGTGTGTGTGTGTGTGTGTGTGTGTGTGTGTGTGTGTGTGTGTGTGTGTGTGTGTGTGTGTGTGTGTGTGTGTGTGTGTGTGTGTGTGTGTGTGTGTGTGTGTGTGTGTGTGTGTGTGTGTGTGTGTGTGTGTGTGTGTGTGTGTGTGTGTGTGTGTGTGTGTGTGTGTGTGTGTGTGTGTGTGTGTGTGTGTGTGTGTGTGTGTGTGTGTGTGTGTGTGTGTGTGTGTGTGTGTGTGTGTGTGTGTGTGTGTGTGTGTGTGTGTGTGTGTGTGTGTGTGTGTGTGTGTGTGTGTGTGTGTGTGTGTGTGTGTGTGTGTGTGTGTGTGTGTGTGTGTGTGTGTGTGTGTGTGTGTGTGTGTGTGTGTGTGTGTGTGTGTGTGTGTGTGTGTGTGTGTGTGTGTGTGTGTGTGTGTGTGTGTGTGTGTGTGTGTGTGTGTGTGTGTGTGTGTGTGTGTGTGTGTGTGTGTGTGTGTGTGTGTGTGTGTGTGTGTGTGTGTGTGTGTGTGTGTGTGTGTGTGTGTGTGTGTGTGTGTGTGTGTGTGTGTGTGTGTGTGTGTGTGTGTGTGTGTGTGTGTGTGTGTGTGTGTGTGTGTGTGTGTGTGTGTGTGTGTGTGTGTGTGTGTGTGTGTGTGTGTGTGTGTGTGTGTGTGTGTGTGTGTGTGTGTGTGTGTGTGTGTGTGTGTGTGTGTGTGTGTGTGTGTGTGTGTGTGTGTGTGTGTGTGTGTGTGTGTGTGTGTGTGTGTGTGTGTGTGTGTGTGTGTGTGTGTGTGTGTGTGTGTGTGTGTGTGTGTGTGTGTGTGTGTGTGTGTGTGTGTGTGTGTGTGTGTGTGTGTGTGTGTGTGTGTGTGTGTGTGTGTGTGTGTGTGTGTGTGTGTGTGTGTGTGTGTGTGTGTGTGTGTGTGTGTGTGTGTGTGTGTGTGTGTGTGTGTGTGTGTGTGTGTGTGTGTGTGTGTGTGTGTGTGTGTGTGTGTGTGTGTGTGTGTGTGTGTGTGTGTGTGTGTGTGTGTGTGTGTGTGTGTGTGTGTGTGTGTGTGTGTGTGTGTGTGTGTGTGTGTGTGTGTGTGTGTGTGTGTGTGTGTGTGTGTGTGTGTGTGTGTGTGTGTGTGTGTGTGTGTGTGTGTGTGTGTGTGTGTGTGTGTGTGTGTGTGTGTGTGTGTGTGTGTGTGTGTGTGTGTGTGTGTGTGTGTGTGTGTGTGTGTGTGTGTGTGTGTGTGTGTGTGTGTGTGTGTGTGTGTGTGTGTGTGTGTGTGTGTGTGTGTGTGTGTGTGTGTGTGTGTGTGTGTGTGTGTGTGTGTGTGTGTGTGTGTGTGTGTGTGTGTGTGTGTGTGTGTGTGTGTGTGTGTGTGTGTGTGTGTGTGTGTGTGTGTGTGTGTGTGTGTGTGTGTGTGTGTGTGTGTGTGTGTGTGTGTGTGTGTGTGTGTGTGTGTGTGTGTGTGTGTGTGTGTGTGTGTGTGTGTGTGTGTGTGTGTGTGTGTGTGTGTGTGTGTGTGTGTGTGTGTGTGTGTGTGTGTGTGTGTGTGTGTGTGTGTGTGTGTGTGTGTGTGTGTGTGTGTGTGTGTGTGTGTGTGTGTGTGTGTGTGTGTGTGTGTGTGTGTGTGTGTGTGTGTGTGTGTGTGTGTGTGTGTGTGTGTGTGTGTGTGTGTGTGTGTGTGTGTGTGTGTGTGTGTGTGTGTGTGTGTGTGTGTGTGTGTGTGTGTGTGCGCGCGCGCGCGCGCGCGCGCGTGTGTGCGTGTGCGTGTGCGCGCGCGCGCGCGCTCTACCTGTGCAGAGGAGAAATATGGCTTAAAGCGCGGGCGATTATCGCAGCAAAAAAATTTGCAGGCAAACAAAACCTCAGTTTAAAAAAACAAGAAAATGCGTTAAGTGCAATTAATTAGCAAACCCAAAAAGAAGTAAACAAACGGTGCAATCAGAGGCAAACTGCCACGCAAAGAAATGCACATGTAGAAGCGAAGCAACTATAGCACAGGTCGGAAATGAAAGTTACCTGCATATTCAAACTAGGGAGAGAAATCAAACGGGCATAGAAGTACACGTGGAAGAGAGCGCGGGGAGCCATGCGGGCAAGCCGACCAGCAGCCTGCCTCCCAGCCCTCTCATTCAAAATTTACTTTTGGGTCCTGGCAACAAAGTTACGCCTGACGGAGAATGGGCCGAAAGGGGGCCACAAAAGAAATAGCCAGGCTAGCTGGGCGCTGCCCCCATTAGGGCGTGGTGGGACACTGCAGGCGGACCGACACGCCACACCGCCGTCTGTGTAACAACGGGGAGAAAAGAATGACGCGTCTATCGACAAAGAACGAACGGGCTACCTGCCGAACGGCTGTCGTGACTGAACCGCGTTTTCCGTGTCACGGGAAGTATGTTGCCCTTAGGCGTTCTATAGGCGCCGGATATACTACATGGCACCCACCACACCTAACGGCAGTTTTGTGTTGATTTGTGTTTCGCCAGTTTAATTGCCCAATCGTTGAACGGAGACCAGCTCCGGCAGTTTTCACTGCCCAAGGGCCGTCCAAACTTCTGCACGACTAAGCACTTGCGTACAGGTCGACACTACCGTGCAGTGAAGAGCTAGCCACTCAGATGTTTGGGCGGAAGATTGTCGGTATTCCAAGAGTGAGCGGATGGGATCTATTGAGGCATGAAGGGAAGACGGTACAGATTTTATCCGGGGCCGGAAACGTCTCCAGCCACGCCGAAAGGCGGAGTGACCGTTTCGGTGTGACGTGAGCAGCAACTCACTTTCTAAGACTATCACGAAGCGGTTTCATATCTGACAGCATAATGGCGATCGTAATAAGACCGAGATGAAGAAGCAATATTAGATGAGGCTGGCTGTGGTCTTTCATGAACTGATTGAAATTTCTGAGTAGAGTTTGGTCTGAAAGAGAACGCTGTGTTCTTTGTTTTTTTGTTTCTTTTTATAGGCGACAGAAGGTGGCATGCTACTGTTTTAATGGTAATTAAATATGAGAAATCGATGACGAAGGGAGGATTATTATGTTTCAGGAAATGTTCAGATTCGTAAATACTCTCAACGGCTACGCCAAGAATATGGGGACGACCCGTCACTGTGTTATGTAGGCAGTTTCACGAAATGATTAGGCATTAACTGTATGTTCTCGTTGATAACACTTGTTGTGGTCGGCTGTATAATGGGTCAGCAGTTGAGTGACGTGACAGGAACCTGTAACTGACAAAGAAAAAAGTTACTTCACTCACCTCAGTGCGGAAAAAAACGATACATGATTTTGACCGGTGTCATGGAGAAATTGCGAGTGACGCTGAAGTAACACTTTGTGTTGATTTTCCGTCAGAAGCGTAGTGCGGCCGTCTCTTGAGCGTATACCTAATGCTGAGCCGCTAAGTTGCTGCACTGCCTGAATGATGGCATGCATAGGATCTCTAAGGCGATCAGTGTTCTAAGAAACACTGCAGCGACTCTAGCGGCGATTGTCACCTGGTTTTCACGTACTTATTCATGCCTCCTTTTCATCCACATTCTGCAGCAACACTTCTGCGTATGCACTGCGAAGCACACCAGGATCACAGTGCAGGTGAATGCTCATTTGGATAATAATAAAAAAGTGTCTTCAAAAGCGTAAATTGTATACGTTGCCACGCATTTAAGAAGACAACTCATCTGTGTCGTACAGATGGCCTTGGAAGAGTAGGAAGAAGGAGGAATTGTCGGCGATGGGGCAGATAACCTGTATAGAATAAAACGACTAAGGTAGGGAATCTGTGGAAATACGCAGCTGCACCAGTGGCGCCCTTCATATCACCTATATAATCCAAAAATTTCTGGAGTCGAAAGGATTCCTTTTTCTGAATACCATGGTCGTCAGTGGCGAGCATCAGAAAAGAAAACACGACATGTAAGCTCGCAAGTTGCTTAACTATAATTGAACTTGACATTGTTAACAATTAATGTTTGGTGGTTGTTGTAGTTATAGGTTTGTCGATCTCCACTAGTAACCGCCATAATTGTAAGATATAATAGCCGAGACTTTTAGATTTTCCGAAAGCGGCTATTATTGAATCTTCAGCGTGAGGAATTCATGGTTACCGGGCGTGCGTATCGCGCGCTCTTATTCGCGTCGCTCGGGGCTGGAGCGGCTAGCGCGAGAAGAGCACGCGGCATGCATGCCGCCGGTGAATGTTATTACAGGAGGTACGTTTAGTGGTCAACATTCTTTTACTGCGAAAGCTTCTAGATTCGTAGATAGTGAAACAGATTCGCGCTCTATGATGGGAATAATAAGTTTGGTCGCCATGACAAAGCGAAACGGGGCCCTTTGTGGAGGAATGAATCAATAGGAAAAAAAGTTGTCTTGAAACACAACTTTACCCAGATGAATGTAGATTGTAAATGCCTTACGTCATTGGCGTGCATTATGCAAACATACGTCGACGTTACAAGCAAATATACGAGCTTCAAATTGCCTTTTTTCGTCGCTATTGCGGTCTCAAATAATTAAACGGTGCAGTACTACGCATGTCTCCCAGTGCGTAGTGGTTCCCGAAGATGTTCGGACCTGAGCGAACAGGTCATCGTCAATAGCGGCGTAGAGCATTTATGCTGTCAGACTTTAATATCGTCATATTGATTTATTGTCTGACAAAGCATGCGTACGCGATCGCCTCAAAAAGGCGAATAAGTAGGAAACTGTTTGCTTTCTTGATATTCTAATGTGCGCAACAAAAAGGCAAAAGTAAAAAACTTGCAACGTTCACTTCATTATTATGCACAAAGCACATATGCATGCACATGTGATGCCAAAGCCGGACATGAGCAATTAGAATAATAAAATGCTTATGCACTGCTTTTCCCGTGAAGTCAGCGCTTTTGTAACGATCACTTCGTTTCGAAAAATGTCACAACGGCATGCACTCCTTGATCTTCGTTAAAACCGCCGTAAAAATAGAAGATATGGTGTTCTGGTTTCATTAGGGGCATTAGTGAAATTAAACTTGGAAGAAACGCGCTGTTGCTACTTGTAAGAAAAAAAGATAATACCGCGCACCGCGTCGACTCGGTGTTTGTGAAGGTCTTTTGCTGTCGAGGAAGAATTCGGCCGCTCGATATCTGGCCGGCGCAATATCGTTTTGACCAGTGCAAAAGGGATAAACGCTCCCCACTGAGACTCCTGCCTGAGTTAAAGCACACGCAGCGGTAATTGCTGATCCTAAGCCTAATGCGTTGCGGCGTATCCTTCAATGCACACGGTAGAGCCATGTAAGGGCGAAAAAATAAATTAGAAATTGAAATCGAAATCACGAGAAGAACCTTTACCTCCAGCATATACGTCTCTGCGCTTTGTTCAGCTCGAACGAAACAAGATACCCGTCAACAACTTGCACATTGGGGAACGACTTGTCTTTCTCTCCGTCGTTGACCAACACTTTCAACGACTTAAGAGCGCTTCACGCTTTCGTCAACACTGTAGCTTCAGCGAGGACGCGCCGTCTGATCCATCGGGCAAACAGGGTCCCCCTTGACGTTTCATTAGGCGTTACGATTTGGCGCGCGGATCGTGTCGCCAGTTGAGCGTAATCCCTTTTACGCAACGGCCTTACGCACGCACGGCGTGGCTCGCCGCCTCGGCGCGGCGTAATGGGCATCATTCGTATCACTTGGTCATTGGAGCGCGCGCGGGCCCGTTTCCGCGTGAAAATCGGCCCCTCCCCTTTTGCTCGCCCGCCCGGAGACACGCACGCCTTCGCCTGGCGCCGAGGCCTGCGTGCAGCCGCTGGGGAACGTCGTGGATCCGCCCTGGAGGAGCGGGCTTTTTTTCCTCGTCCAAATACGGCAGCGGTGTGACCTCCTTTCGTCAAAAGTTTCAACCTGCGACCTTCGCGGCGGAAAGGTCCCCTCGAGCGCAGCGGCCCCCTGCGCGTGTCCGACGATCAATGCAGGAAGTGGACGGCCGCGAGTGGCAACTGCCGCCGCCCGCGCAGTGCTGGACATCCATTAAACGCGTTCGCACAGCACCCGCCGTCCACCGCGCAGATAGCCTGGCGTCTTGAGAGGCCACCGACAGCCACCTCGTCGTGACGGGCGTGTGTGGACGCTGCAGCTCAATCTCGGTCCCGACAGCGTCATGAAAGCGGGAGTGAATCGAGAGCGGAAACGGCAGGTGCGGCTCGCTTGAGACGAACACCCGAGTCCGCTAAGGCGTGTGGACAGCGTGTGTGCTCTTGAAGGCAGGCTGCCAGAATAAAACGCACCGGACTACGGTAAGGAAATCGTGACGGCAGCTACAATTTCTTAATGGTATCGAAGGGCTTTGCTTAAACCTTAAACGCGATAATTGGAAACTCTTAAAGGGGAGCGCAAGTTTGGCAGGCTTCATGCCGCACGCGCCTCACTAACCTGCAGGCCATAGAAAATATGTTATGCGGCTGGCATAATGGGTTCGTAAAGGTTACTCCTTCTATCATGACTACCATTCTGTCTTAAGTTGCCGGAAAAGTTGTGAGCTCAGAAAAGCTTTTTTTTTTGTCGGTAACACAATAGGTTATGTCGCCATTATTGCTTGATTGCTTCTAGTAGCTACTTAGCATCTGAGAACAGTTAATAATCAATTTTTGCACTTTTTTAACGCCCATATCTTTGCTTCGTTAAGGACATGCTTAAAACCCAAATACGTGGGAGAACGTTCGAATATCCTCAAACAAACCCAGGTTTCTAACTGCGGCCCCATAGACAGCTCTGCATTTTCCTGATAAGTTTCAAACCGGCTCACTCTGGGACCTCCTTCTGTACATTGCTTTTTGTAACTACAAGCACTGCGTTATGAGTAAAATTATTGTTATTAATGTTATTATTATTATTATTATTATTATTATTATTATTATTATTATTATTATTATTATTATTATTATTATTATTATTATTATTATTATTATTATTATTATTATTATTATTATTAATTAAAGAAACTTCTGGAGCTGAAAGTTTCTGCACAAAGGGAGGACGCCCGTGAAGTACTGAAGGCAAAGTATTGTACAAGTCAACATCCATGGTCCACATTTTATAAGAAATGTTCTCGTTTCGTTTTTTGGAGTCTCATGGCGTTTTTGATAGCAGCGTCTGATACGAACGACATTACTTGCTTGCTATAGACCATAACGCCAATAGCCGCATCTGTCAGAAGGAAGGGCGCAAAAGAGTGAAATGAGTCGGTACATAATACCCCTCCAGATCCACGACCTAGCCACCTTTTTTCTTCTGTTAAATTATAACTATAAATAAGTATAAACTTACAGCAAAGGAGAAAATGTCATTGCGTGCCCGTAAAACCAAACCTGATCTTATGACAAAGACAGTTAAGCCTGCTGTATACTTTATCACCCATCCATATAAAAAAAATTGTAGAAATCTCAGAGAAATCACGACAACTTGCCTCGGACGGCCATCTTCTTAACTTCTCGCAAGAGAGTACAGTGCGTTCTGGTAAGTGATTTTCCTGCATAGCCCCTAGGAAGGGTGTACACGCCCCCTTGTTTTTGTGAAGGCAGCTCCATAGTGGGTAACGTTTTTTTAGTGTGAAAACACTGCTTAACACGGTCCCAACCAATAATCTTGTGAAGCCTCGGAGCAACTCGGGTTAGTTCGGAGGAGTGTGTCGCGCCAGCTGTAGCCAATGGGAGCGCAACCTTGAGGGTGACCTGGACCAAACCTAGCATAGCAATAGCCCATGCAGAAATAAAATAAATATTACCTCGGCTGGGTTTCGAACCCGCGGTGGCGCGAGCAGATCAGCTTCGCGGGCCGCTGCACGAGATCACTACTCTATCGCCGCGGCGATCCCGCTCGGTTTTTAAGTGAAAAACACTCTCGCGCTGTGCATTGAACATCGTCGTCTTCATCAGTTTCCATCTGCGGCGCGAAGAGATCAGATTAACTTAACCTTGATCAGAGCTTAACCTGAGTCTAATATCGTCGCCAGACGTGCCGACGACTCAGGATTGAGCCAATCAGGTTAAATACGTGCTTCCACACGTGCACTCCGTTTAACTTCGTTAAAACCCTACCACTTTTTATATACGAAGGGGAATATTCATAATCTTTGTCAAGAGTGCTGGAGTCACAAACGTTGCTGGTCATCAACGACAGAAACAAAAATTAAAAATGACTACCGCTTCTCCACTTCCGTCAACACGCGACACACCCTTCTTAGCAATTTAGACATCCTCCTAAGTTCAATTCCTTGGGAATTGAAGTTTGGAACTCCGTAATTCTGGTTATAAAGTGCAATCTGCTCATGTCGACCCATTCCCTTTTTCTCAATCCCCCCATCCCTCTTCTCTGACTCTTATTCCCAGAGAACGGCAGCCAACTCGACTAACTGGTAGCTGTATCTAGCTGCCACTAGAAATTCAGTGAATCATGCATTGAGAATGCAAGCTCATGTCTGTGTGCAATCAATTGTTGCTTGACAAATGAAAGAAGACTTGCCGACCAGCGGTATTCAAAGATACCGCCTCTAAAGGTGCTGCCACCGCAGTGGTGCGAAAAGTGGTCAAGTCAAGCCACAAAGTATTCTGGTTCTGCAGGGATAAAATTGCGATGGCTTGACTCATATCGCATCCCCCTGACAACGCAGACGGACACGAGCGAAATCAGTTCCAGGCTGAAGGGCGAAGTTTCTGTGGCTTAAACTGTTTACATGCAAGTGGATACAAAGCTAAGGAGTCCGTGTCTGGGCGCCCAACGGATGCCAGTGACGAGGTCTCCTCTGTCGCTTGCGTAACAGACTGTTTACATGCAAGCGGCTACAAAACTAAGGAGTCCGGGTCTGGACACCCAACAGATGCCAGTGACGAGGTCTCCTCTGTCACTTGCGTAACAGACTGTTTACATGCAAGCGGTTTCAAATCTAAGGAGTCCAGGTCTGGAAACCCAACGGATGCCAGTGACGAGGTCTCCTCTGTCGCTTACGTAACAGACTGTTTACATGCAAGCGGTTTCAAAGCTAAGGAGTCCGGGTCTGGAAACCCAACGGATGCCATTGATGGGGTCTCCTCTGCCGCTTACGTAACAGACTGTTTACATGCAAGCGGTTTCAAAGCTAAGAATTCCGGGTCTGGAAACCCAACGAATGCCAGTGACGAGGTCTCCTCTGCCGCTTACGTAACAGTCTGCTTACATGCAAGCGGTTTCAAAGCTAAGGAGTCTGGATCTGGACACCCAACGAATGCTAATAACGAAGCGTCCTCTGTCATTTCCGTAACAGACTGTTTACATGCAAGCGGTTTCGAACCTAAGAATTCCGGGTCTGGAAACCCAACGAATGCCAGTGACGAGGTCTCCTCTGCCGCTTACGTAACAGTCTGCTTACATGCAAGCGGTTTCAAAGCTAAGGAGTCTGGATCTGGACACCCAACGAATGCTAATAACGAAGCGTCCTCTGTCATTTCCGTAACAGACTGTTTACATGCAAGCGGTTTCGAACCTAAGAATTCCGGGTCTGGAAACCCAACGAATGCCAGTGACGAGGTCTCCTCTGCCGCTTACGTAACAGTCTGCTTACATGCAAGCGGTTTCAAAGCTAAGGAGTCTGGATCTGGACACCCAACGGATGCCAGTGACGAGGTCTCCCCTGTCGCTTGCGTACCGCAATGCGATCTTTTGACCGCGTCATTCAACGAGCCTCCTGTCCGCTCTTGCTGGCTTCTTTTAGACTCCCAAAACAATGTGTTCGCATTCGCAAGTCGTTTCTGAACGCGCGAAAAAGTCATTCTTATGGTGTTTTTTTTTCCTGTCGATTAGTTTTATTCAAGTGGCACCACGAGCTCATGCTAGCGGTCTCCGCGGTTGGTTGTTTATTATTATTATTATCTTGTTTTTATTTTTCAGTCATCGTGCGCGTTTCAAACGCAGCCACCAGATGCGTCGCAAGACGCATCGGTGACATCGCCGAACGTGTAGGCCCGCTGACGCTGGAACCCGAAGGAGGGAAGGCCTGCCCCAGTCTCCCGTCTCTTTGAGAACAGTTGTCGGTTTTTTCCGCATCATAAACATTAACTATAAACAGGAACGAATCTTTTTTAGTGTTTTGGGCTCCCAGAAAAGCTCTCTACATTATATTTCGTGCACCCGGAAGCCGATTATGCACGGAGAGGTGCTATTGCCCATTGTTCTTACTATATCACCGCGAGTCTATAGAAAAGAAACGATTGACTTGGCCGATTTTATTTCATCTTCGTGCTTCTTTCAAGAGCCTAACCTGCCTTGCGCTTCAGTTATTTTAGTGGGTAATGGCGCAGGTCCTCAGAAGGCGACGAAGGCAGTGCTGCTTAACTGACATTCGAAGCTTTACCAAATGGTTAAGGCGATAGAGAACTAAGATTAATCGCAGAAGGAACGATGCGACGTTGACGCTGACCCGTAACTGAAGTAACTGAACGCAGCGAAATATTCATGTGATTGTGAAAGAAATATCGAAGCGTCATAAAATGCAGAGCAACAAAACAACACTAAATCGCAGTTATGCTATCTAACTGCGTTCATCTCAGTGACTTCAGGGTTAAAAATACCACATTCATATAGGTACGCTGATCGACTGCGTTCGGACAGACAGTGAAGCGCATGCCCCCCCCCCCCTCCTCCCCCCTGACGGCCCAGTGATTTTACATTCACTCTCAGTGGAGGCGGAATGAAAAGGACGCCCGTGTGCATGCGTATAGAAGCCCAAGTGTTAGAAATTAATCCGGAGTCTTACATCTCCCTTACGGCATGCCTTAGAAGCCGTACGTGAACCTGGATTACTTTTCAAACGAAAGTGTGGCATGATTCCAGCTTTGAAAGACACTGCTTAATGAATCTTCCCAGCAAGAATTTTCCGAATGCGTTTTGTGGGAGTGGAGATATCGGGAATCGAAATTTACACTTCGCCCTCTTCGCACCTTTTCTCCTCTCGTGATTCCAAGCACACTTTGAGCTAGGCGCCTCTCCACCGGTTCCTCCCAGCTAATTGCCGTCGCTGACGTAGTCATCTCTTTTTTGTTCCTTTTTTTTTATTTCGTGTGGCAGCACAACTTCTTGTCATGGCGCACTTAGTATAGTTGACCAGGCTGTTGACGCTCCGTCTGCTCGTTGTTTCGGATTCCGTTTCCGCATAGTTCCCGCGGGACGTTCACGCGAGGTCCGTAGCTGTCTGACGAACAGCCGTTTCAAAACCTACACTATTATAGTCGGATAGAACTTTAGTCTGCAGTGAAGCTCCGCAAAATATTTAGGACCGGCGCACAGAATTCCTCCGCGACAAAAAAGTAGTCCGTTGTCAAAACTTCTCTCGTCGCCTAAACAAGAAGCTAATCACGGGAAAAAAGTTATAAGTTCTAGAATTTTGATACCTGGCTTGTTTAATAAAGACAAACATTAAACACCTGGTTTTGTTTACTTTTGTGAGTGGCTAGCGGAGTAACACAGTACGCTGCGGATCGTGGCCCAGTGTTAACAACTACTGTTTTTTTAAAGTTGTATCCAGCTATAGAAGCGTTGCACAGAGAGGGCGCGAGTTTCAAAAAGTCGAAGTAAAGAGCTCATTAACTTTCGATCTTGATACTGCGTGCCTTCCTGCGCGTGCAGGTGCAATATTCCTCCGAGATTTTCCCGACCACACGGTGAAACGACCGGGCGAGTTTATTTACGGTTATTAAAAGCGTTGCAGTGCCCTTTAGTCACATATTCAAAAAGGCGCGCGACCTTGTTATGTATACGCTTTCGAAAGGTTTGTTAAGAACCGCGAGAGTGAGTCTGGCCTCGAATGAGCCAGAACCATTTTACGCCTGGGATACAAGCATGTGGTTCAGTGCCCGGTTTAACGCTGTCGAAGAATGCATCCGAGAACTGCCTTAATCAATGCACCATCCGGAGAGAAGCGGAAAGCCATCTGGCTACAACAGACCTATCTGGCCCGGTCATGAAGTGGCCGGCATTATCCCCAGGACCCCAGATTGTCGCGCTAACGTGTGGCAACAAAGAACCTGTTTCCGGTGGTTCTCCTCGTGCCAGCCGCACGCTGGTCATATGCAGAACAGGCGTGGGCCTGGTGCGGGGCCCCATAGGCACCGCATATTGAACATATGCGGACCGCGAGATGAACGCATAATGTGCACGTACGCACCACATGCAGTCTTCGTTGCATCGACGGTATCCTCCTCCCTCTCAAGCTGCAAATCTGGCGGAGGCGTGTCCACAAGTGCGAGTGTGTGCAATCGAGAACGGCCCACCCTTCCTCTTGAGATTTTTAGGCTTCTGAACTTTTTAAAAAGTCGGCGACCAGTGTAGTCGATGTAGACAGTCCTCCTTGGTGAATACGTCTGTAGAAAATCTAAACAAACCCAGTTTTCCTCTCTCCTCTTGAACAACCTCTTTCACTCGACAACATTTAGGTCCCGGTGGAAAAGCGTAACGACTTTGACTAGTAATCCGTCCAGCGGCCCCCGAACACCACTTCTAAAAGGCTGCAGTTCTTAACTAATGATGTCCGCTGAAGGGAGACGTATGCGGAGGAGGCAGTCAAGTGGGGAGATGAGATTAGGAAGTAACACGGTGGCCGCAGCTGGCGCAGGAAATGGCTAATTGGAAATTCTTCGAAAAGGGCTTTGTGTGCAAGGAATGTAGCCTGACGATGATGATGATGTACGCAACGACCGCAACGAATGGCTAGGCCACTGCCCCTGTTAGTTGTCAGGCTGATTTCAACGTAGCCTCAGAATCGGCAATCGTTTTTATGCGATAGGATAGAACCCTCACCGCAGCATAAGCCCGGCATCGTCCAGAAAAATCCTGATTGGCTGGCAGGCAGTGACGTCGTAGGTGACGTAACCAGAGCGAACAAATCCTATTGGATGATAATGATGATGATAACAACTTCAATATTCCACCAGATAAGGAGGCCCCCTACTCCCCGACCCCGGCACGCAGGCCTAGAGGACGGGGGCGGGGACCTCCGCGATCACAAGCAGGCAAAGAGGTCTTGACTCTTCGCGGCTTCTGTCGCCAGGCGGATGGCTTGTTTTTTTTCTTTATTGCCTGGCTTTGGCCCATAACATTTAACCAAAAAAACACTATGCTGTTGAGCAGAGACCTCGCTCCGCAGCAGGGCTTCCCAGGCTTCTCTATTGGATGATGGGACGTGACGTCAACAGCCCGGCAGTGACGTCACCAGACCATTGCTCGGGAAGAGCAACGTGGGTCTCACAAGGCCGACCAGTTTCTTCCGACAAAGGCACCAACAGCTTCGAATGCAACCGAATTTCCAGAACATAATGGAATTAGGCGGCCCTGTGTATTTAACCTGGCAGCGTAATTAAGGAGCTCGTGTCGCAGGAAAGCTGGCGTCGTCGTCGGCGTCGTGGGCCGTGAGAGAAAAATCCACGATAAACTCCCCAGAGAAGCAACCTGCGTGGACCACATAGGTGGCCGGCGGGCCCTCTAGGTCACGTGACCTTGTGGCGTTAGCACAGCCTGCCCACTAGACTGTGAGCAAACTGCCCACCGTAGCAAGTGGCAGTTCAGTGTATGGTTGGTCGCGACAGGTGTATTGGGAAGAGCAACCTGGGTCGCACAAGCCCCACCGATGGCAGCACCTGCCATCGCAGCGCAATGGTGCATCGCCTAACCGCTGCACCACTGCGCTAGGAGTAGTATGAGGACTCTCGGGAATCTATGAATGTTAAGGAGAGAATGACCAATTCCGCACATATGGGCATTAACCCGTTGATGCTATCGTGTCGTATCCTTAAGGCGTAGCTTAAGAGTCCCCGCTAATTTTTTTCCTCTCACGTCTTAAACTTTTCCACCGGTATTTTATGCCCGTTCGCAAGCAGCACCTGTGGCGCAACAGCGGTGAGAACCTTCAGCTTCGTTGCTCAAGTCTGTTGTCTGGCCTCTGTAGTGAACTTGAGAGAGACCGATGTGCCATTTTAGGGCTAGCATGAGCTCTTGGGAGCTCCCTCGCCGGCGCTTTCGGACAGCCGACATGGGATCACGCTTCGTTTGTTTTAGTGCAGCGTGCATAGCTCGTTCCTCGTGCCTCCAGCAACGATTTCTGTTCATTTGCCTAACTTTTCGCGCGGTCTTAGTGCGGGCATAGGCGCTGGTCTCCCAGGCGCAAAGGGCGCCGGAACAGCGCGTGAAATCGCCTCCCGAGAGGATTGTTTTCGAGCGTGACCGACCCGTGCACGGCAGGAAGAGCAGGGAGCGTCACCGGGCGGCCACGCGGGGCTCCGCCGGAAGAGGGGAGCGTCCTCCATGCCGGTCACGTCGGAAGTCGAACCGGAAACAAGCGACCCTAAGTGGTGCGCGGTGGACGCGAGCGTGAGAACAGGCGCCAGGACGCCGCCGGCCACGTGCATCCGCCCGCCGGCTTTAACAACAATGGGGCTCAGTGGTGCGATGCCGCCCTCGCGGCAAAGCCGTGGGCGCACGCTCTTGGGGGTCGCCGTTCATGGGTCGCACCTTTTTGTTTGGCGCGCGCAGCCGAACAGCGCCGAATGGACGCTCGCGCATCTCCTATGCGTCTAGGCTTCGGACGCTCCCTTTCAAAGGCAGGCAGCGGACGAGCGAGCCCTGTACAAGCGTATCATGTGGGGCTGACCCGGTGAGCACGGCGCCGAACAATCTGATCGGATGGTGAAAATCGCCATCACGAAGTAAGAGAAAAATCGGCATGACTTGGTGTCACTAGCCACTGCTTTAATTCTGTTTGTGCGGAATGGGTGAAGACTGAGTAATGTGCCGATTTCTCCAAAGCCACCGCAGAGTTTCGCGAACCTGGCAGTCTGGCAGATATGCAAGTTGTCATCAAACATTTTCGACAAAACTCGGTCCGTCACTGATCATCACATTAGTCGGCAGAAGTTTAGAGGATCTTGGAGCTTCTCACAGAGTTTACCAGGCCAGTTCGCTTGACCGGTTGTTAGTTAACAAAGGCACGGACCGCTTTCCAGGCCCTTGATTCAAACGCCAGACGAGGCCAAGGAATGTCAGCCAGCGCTATATATAGCGAGAGCTTTCTGCTGGTGAACAGGGAGTGGCGTGCACCCTGAGAGGAAGGAAGTTCAATGGCTTCGGGCAGAAATCCATACTTAGATTCCGACTCCTATCTCTCTGGACAGAGATTTAGGTGGGATAAGTACACAGTTGACCTTGATGACAGCGAAGCCATGCGTTTTGTACCATTTCGTACCATTTCGTACTCAGTTCAAGTTGAGGCTGCGAGATAGGTTCTATTTCTTCCTCACATCTTAAACCACTGAAGAAAGGGGTCTTCAAACGTCTTCTTTTCCTCTACTAGTTGGTGCTCTGTACTAGACGATAAATGTTGTTTTGTGGTGGTTGTCTATGGCTATCAATGGCACGCGAAATGTGGTGCCATTGATGCGATTGTATTGACTATTGCAGTACTTTGGCATTTCATGCGTGCATCTTTAGCATTTCCTCATTATTAACGAGGTAATAATAAACAATTTACAAGGTCCAACCCCCACGACCCCCTGAGGTAATTGTTGTTTAGGACTTCTTTCTGTAGCGCGCAAAGCGTGACTGTATCACGAGAACTGAACTATATATGGGCGCACTTACTAGCTACCTTTTAGCGCATATTGCCACATAAGCAGGTCTTTCACCATTACAGCCATTGGTTGGTCGAAAAATCGACAGAGAATGTTTTCAACATTCGATTCAGAGCGAGAGCCCCATTGGCTTCTTTTTATTTTCTCTTTTTTGAAAAGAATGTTTTTACTGATTTTACGCATGCATGGATGACTGAACTGTGGCACACACATGAAGGCTGGTTCAAATCTGCTGTCTTTCTTTAGCGGACACGCATAAGGCGATTTCACACGGGTCAAAGCCCGCGGATTAGTGCTATGTAGAAGGCGACGATGAGCAGACAGTGACGCGGGAAAGAGCGCTTGTGCTGGGTACATACTCGGCGCATGCACGCAAGAGACGATTTGGCTATGTTCTGGACGTCCAGATTAGTGCTTTCGCTCTAAAAGCACCCCTGTACGGTAATCAGAGCTCTAACCCTACCTTGTATTGCCAACGTTGCTATTTATCTGTTCTTAACAGCCTCTGCTCCGTTAATGTATAGTAGCTCTTGCTTTTACTGGTGCGCAAAATAAAAACTTGTTTAAATGTGTGCTTTCTACGACAGCGTGTTTTAATATCATAAGGCATAATAACAGGTGGAAAAGGAGAGTGTGTTTGAAACAAAGCTGATAAAGAGTAAATCACTAACAGCGCAGATTTAGCTGTGTTCTGCTCTTAGGCTATCTGCCAATTTTTCACGCACATTCTCCGCTCGAGTGAAAGCGCCCCCAAAACTGAATACATTAGAGAGTTTACATTATGCTGCGCTATATGCTCATTCTCATAGGCGCCTAACTGTCACTCAGTAAAACGTTAACTAAGTTAAAATTTGTATACGTGGTAAAATTTGGCGTCACTAGAAAGTAGGTTATGAGCTTAGACATAAATATGTTAACTGCGGAGTTTCTCAAAACGCGATGTGATATATTTTTATTTTTTTATTTCTAGCAGGACTCTCCAACAGAAAAAGCGCACGTGTCAGCTCAAGCAACCTCGTTTCGACAGCTACTCTACGGGTGAGCTTAATGCTGCTTAGCAGACTAGGGAAGGGAAGTGAGGGGCTCGTATGAGATACATAGTAAGGAAGCCAACAGCCAGCGAAACCAAGGTGCATTGGGGAATGTTTATTTTTATTTAATTTGTGTTCTTGATCAATGGGATAATAATACTGTGATTAATCCGTCGCCTAAAGGCAATTCTAAAGCAGAAGAAAAAATAACCATGGCATCGGTGCGATCCGAACCCACGACCTCCGAATTTCGCGCCCTGTGCTCTACCTACTCTCCTCAATTCCCTTCCCTAGTCTGATAAATAACCTAACGAGGGCGTCGGTTCTGGCAGCCTTGATGCCATAGATAGCATAAGAGGGCTCACACACAAAAAACACAAATTTCTTTCACTTATACTCTGTGTTCGATGCAGTTCCGCCTGCAAGTATGATGATCCCCTATCAATTCTCGCAAGTCTCAATGCGGCAGCGCTCGCAGACAATGTCGTCTTCTCCTTTTAAAGTTTCACAACTGTCGGGGTATGTAAGGCGCATCTGATTGCTTAATACGATGTGTAAGCGCCCCTCAAGGGATGGAGGCCGCAAAGCACGTGCGCTTGCACTGTGATACTGCTAACCAAAAAGGGCTATTCTGGGGCGCCAAACTGTCGTTTCTCAAAGCGCCCTAAAAACACAGGTGTTCAGTTCTGCAATTGCGAAAGTAATTCGTCGCGGCGACAACTGCACACAAGTCGCCATGCGAGGTAAACTGTGTCTACATAGGCGTAATACGTCGTGACAGACAACTACTGCGTATGTTAAAATGTCCCGAGTTCCTTCGGCGCCTTGGTACTCGGCGGCGCCAAAGCGGACCGGGAAAAAGTGTAGGACTGGAAACACATCGCACATTCTGTGGCAGTGCTCCTGTTCGAGAGCCAATGAGAGACTTGTGCAGGTGGGCTGAGGGAGGGGGCGATATAGAGGTGCGCGCTCTGGGGATTCGATACGCAAGTAGGCCGTAAAGGGGTTCACTTGACATTATGTAGGAGAGGGAAGGTGCAGTTCAGCTATCGCTCCGGCTGGGAGAGGTCAAGCAATCTGAGAATAGTTTTGTTTAGTTAGGCTGCTCGTTCAGCAAGTCGGTAAAGTTTCTTTTATATCTAGTTTCCACCTAAACCTGTAGCCCAGCTGAAGAAATTACGTTATTCTGGCTGTAGTAGAGTTAATTTATCTAAATTATGCTCAGAGCAAACAGGAACGCTAAGCGGGCTCGCTATAATGTGCTCATGCGCTTATTTCTAGCATCAATTCACTTTGCAAGCGAAGTTAGTTACTTAGCCCAAAAAAGTAGAGAAAGCTCTCGGACCGATTACTGGCAGCGAAATTGCGTGAACATCGAATCGGAGCTTCATTGTGCCGCTGGCGGTCTACGGTGCTGACATGCCGCAGACGCACGGCTTTCTATAAACCTCGTTGTATGTTCCTCGTTTGCAGGCAACATTACTTCCGAGCTTACTTGTAGCAACAACACCAGAGAGGAGCAGTAATTGGATATGCTGCGTCCTTCGGGGCTCGACCAGGCCTTGGAGTACGCCAGTGGAATGCCCCGCTAGTGTCTCGAGGCGTCCAACCGAAACACTTCTACACGGAAAGAAACCCCAAAGAGAGCGCCAGCGTTGAACAGGCGCCAGGGTACCGAGACGGGAGCAGTTCTCGGCCATACGTTCTTTCGGGGCCGACAAACACCAGGCGGCATGTTCGGGGAGCCGCGGGCGGCCTGAAATCGCCCACACGTGGGCAATCAAATGGCCGCCGGAGCAGCCCAAGCGCACCCTGGCGGCTGGCACGCCTTTAAAGCGGGCGCCGTGCGGTGCTTGTGACCTTTGGCGAGACCTCTCCAGAGGGACCGCCCGACGACTTCCTAAATCGTCCCGTTGGCGCCCCAAGAAGCTTCGGCGCCGGGGAAGGGGAATGGGTAGAAGGTGCGAGATAGAGGTCGTTCTTGCGTGTCCCCGACACGGCGGCGAAGCAGCGCCGGCAGCCAAAAAGTTGAAACTGTTTGCCGAAACTTGAAGGCGACGCACAGAAAGAAAGTCGGTGGCGTAGCGCTTGAGACGACGTTTCTTCGAGGCGTCTGAGGCTCCCCTTCTGGACGCGGAAATTAGAAGACGAGTGCAAACGATTCGCACTGCGGTCGTTCGAGCGTACAGCAGCGACGCCAACTTGGGTCGTGTTAGGCGCGTGCATGCAGCGCTGCTTCCACGCGGGGCCCGGCGTTTGGTGGGTTTGTTTTGCTTGCGCGGCAGGCGAAGCGCTCTTTGCGCTCTTTCTTATGTCTGGGAATACTGAACTCGGGTCTACCAAGCATGCAAAGCGTCCGTATACTTAGAAGCCGGCAGTGGTTAATCCCGAAGTTGACGGACCCTATATGACATAGAACGTATTGCTTGTTCTGCGATCTTTACTCTCAGAATAGTGTCGCCTAGAACAAAAAAAACGCGAGCTTAAAATGAGCCCTAGCCCAAATCCTGTCACAGAATGGTCGCACTAACTTTTCTGCCTAAACCTGTTTAAATATTTTTTGACACAGGTTGTACTTTCGAACTTCATATTTCTCCATATGAATGCTTACTTTAATAACGCTATGTCAGGCATAAAATAAAAGCGCGAGGATTGGCGAACATTATACCTTGCATTCCGTGTGCATCAAGACTGGCTATATGGATCATATTTAAGCAAGTATTTGGCTCTTTCTCGTCTGCGTCCTTGCCATACCCAGCAATTCTGGACAAAGAAATTTTTGAGCGGGAAACCATTTATGAACGCTGTTTTTTCATATAATGTAAGATTTCACTACAACAATCAGCATATCTGCAAATCACCCGACGGCAGTCGTTTTTTTTTCTATTAACGCTTTTGCTATCGTAAAAAGCGTTCCTCGTTGATTTTCTATGGGAGTCTTAACTGTTCGATGCGACCGATGGAAACACTTTAAAAGAAACATTTTGCTGCATATCAGAAGAATGGACCATTACCTTCAATATTGCCGTAAAAGTCGATTACGATTTTCCAATTTTCAAAATTTTTGTCCGAAATTGCTGGACATGAGATATTTATTCCTCTGAGAAGTACCTGTCTGGATTCTACAAAAGTGTGGCTTTCGGTAAGACTAACCCGTAAAAATGTATAACCAAGCACAGGCGACTTTTCTGTCCGGTCGAAAGGCGTGGTATACATGATTACCAGACGTTCGTTTCTACAGCGTTGTCACAGAAAGGTGCTTGAGCCGAAGATTGAAACGCCATCACTTAAGTGCAAAAAAAAAAAAAGTCTTCGCACAAAAGCTTGCAAGAGCTGTGTAATAGCGCAACGCAGTCGCCATTTTAGAAGGGAAATAAAACTGAGGACTTACGGGAAAGTGCAGAAGTGCAATATTTCCGGTCCAAAGCTCGTAGTACCCTTGTAGGATCTTCGCCACCTCACAAAGTGCCCTTTTACAGGAAAATACCATTTCGCAGTGGCACCTTTGTAAAGGTCGCAGCTGCAGAATAAAAATTCCTTCATAAATCCGTATATGCAATGCGAACTTTTTCACCACGATCGGGACATAACTTACATGATGTTTTTTTTAGTCAGAAAATTCAACTGTAATGTACCATCAGTTTATGATTGGTTCTTTGCCCCAAACTGAACGGCTAATTAATTAATTTTCACCAGTCAAAGGAACACTGTTACTGTTAGCCCTGAGAGATGCCGTAGTGCGGAGTCGCGGAGTGATCTCGGCCACCTTAGGTTCACTGACATGCGCCGAAATCTCAGTGCGTGGGCGCTCCTTCATTTTGCCTGCATTGCAGTGTGGCCACCGCCGCCGGGATGGAATTCACTAACTGTGCTTGGCATCAGGACGCCACATCTACTAAGCAAACGAAGCGAGTTTACGCTCATGTTTAGTTGAGTTAATCGGGCTCTCTAGCTCGAACATTCCTTAGCGCTCGTGTGTGTCTTTCCCGTTTCTTAAGCGCTGTGTTGATTACTAATGTTAACAAAGAACTAAATCGAAAACCGGCTTAGCACCTTCCGCTCGGACGCGCTTCCTGTGTTGGATTTTCATCGCCATGCATGGGAAGGCAACGCGGCCCTGCAAGAGCATTCGAAAAGAGCGTACCGCTAAAAGCAAGGTAATCTCGCCCAGTTCTTACCCGAACATGCTGAAAAATTGGTTTGTTGGTCCCAGCGTTGCATGAGGTGCACCAAGGAAGTTTTGAGCAAGCCACCAATCATACGTCGGGAAGAGCAGCGTTACGACTATCTATCTCTAAGACGAAGAACCGGTGTTTTTTTTTATCTCTAGGACTCAAAATCCGACCGAAACATCTGCTTTCCTTCACTAAACGTATGGCCCGTGTTGTGACCGTTTTTGTTCGTTTGTCGTTTTCCGTGTGTTTTATGTTGGTATTATTCGATGTATATATATTATTTTTTTCAGGAAGATATAGCAATGAAGAATTAGTTACCAGCGCTGTGTTTTGGGATTTTTCATTGTTCCCTTCAGCTGTGTGCGTCTCACGTCGCATGAAGGGCATGGCGGTTAATTGTTAGATACAACACTTTTTGAGCTTTACGGCTCTGTTTAGCTACAGCTATCGCATGCTTGTGCGTGCATGGGTGTTACATTATATGAAAAAAAAGGCCTTCGTATACTCACTAATAAAGCAGATGGTAACTGTTTGTCACATATGTTTCTATCCTGCTGGTAACGGGGGTGAGTAAAGTACGTTGGAGTAATGTTTATTAACCCTTGAAAGTGATAACAGGAACTAACCTTATCAGCAAAGCTTAGTAGCAAGTACTACCCTTTTATTAGTACCTGATACTAACTTATGTGCAAAGCCTTGTTAAGGGCGCAGCCCTAAACAAGTGTGCATTACAATACTCTCAACTCGCGGCTGCATGCTAACACAACCAAAGACATACAACACTCAGTGGATACAGTTAATTTATTATGGGCCGTTTTCGCATGGAAGTCTTAAAAAAACGTCTTGGTACTTACTAAGAAAAACATATTAACCACTTGTCGCATAGGTTGCTAGGTTCATATGACGAATTGGAGAGGTGTGGTCACTTTGATATGCTCAAAAATAAAAAAAAAGTTCTACACTTAGTGCGATCAGCGCACGACACCTAAAAGAGCTACCAGAAGTGTTCTGCCACATCCCATATACTTAAGCTCAGGCAAGGTGGTAATTAGGCATAGGAAGCATGCGAGGCAATGGCATATATCAAGTAACCCTACGCGGCCCATACAAGGCTGGAGGAAGCAAGAATGCCACAATTCAAGAAGGGATGCGCAAACGCGACACGTTCACTGCGCATGAACGGGTAATTTCTTCCCCCACCGTCTTACTCACATACCTCTCAGATCTGGCCCTACGTTAAGGCATGTGCCTCTTACCCGTTGAGCTAAGATAGCGCCCTTAATTATGAACCTGCAATGGCAGAAATAGTAATTGTACCTGTAAGCAAATGATGTTGCAGTTGTATTTAATTATGAAACCATGCTATTTACACTACTGTCTGCGTCCTTTATCTTCTGTGACTTGCCTTTTAAAAACTGAACGAACGGTTGCTAACAAGGTAGTAAAGAGCGGCCAGAGTTACTAAAACGTTTGTTAGTGCCGATTTTTACTTAATATTTTTCATTTGAAGAAAGTAGCAAAAATTTATCATTAACAAGCAGTCAGAGTTAGTATACGGCCACACTTACCGACTTCTTACTACCTTTTTTTTTTAAGGGTGTATCGCGCCATGTGTTCTCTTGGGTGCACAAATGACCACTTTTAAACAAAATTTTGCGGAAGCCTTCGCTACACTATTGTCTAATTGGCTCCACACAAATATTAAAATGCTAGATTATGCGTTGTTGCACGTGCGAACACGCGCACGCATGTACGCACGCACGCACGCACTCAGGTTGCATCCACTTTGTAGGGGAAGCACTCGAAACGCGCCTCATCTCACTGCTCTCTTGGCCACGTAAAGTTGCTCCTGCATGAGTCCTTCGGTGGCCTACGCAAGCGCAAGGCTGAATGGTGACAGCTTTGTACGGGCATGATGCGTGCAACATTAACGTCAATCGAAAACGAAAGCTTTTGCTGACGGAGGAAAACGCGAATCTCCAACTGAAGTGGCCACCTTTCCGCCCTCCAACGCCCAGCGTTCTTTTGTTTATTTCGTCTCCTATTTGCAGGGATGCGACCGCGTTTGGTTTTAAGCGCGCGGCCACGCATTTGGGCGTGACTCCGAGTACGTCACTCTGATCGCTGCTTTGCGGAGGCGCCGCGCGCGCTAAGCCTTGCAAAGCCTGGCAGGGGCGCGCGACGTTGACCCGCGTTCACACCATCGCTCGATGATCGTTTCCTTGTCAAACAATGCCGCTTCCTTGTATCACTGATGGTAACAGCAGAACGCTCCTGGCTACGTGGAAGCAGGAAAGGTGGCCGGTAACTAACGGCACAACTTTATTTATAGCCTCGTATGCGCTCCGTCCAATGGCAGCAGCGAGCGCTCCATGGCCTAACAAAGCTGTTGAGCGCGTGCCTAATTCTTAAACCGGGTGGGAACGCGTCGCGCTTGATTTCGCTATACATCCAGTAAGAAGAAGAAAAAAAGATGGGAAAGTCGAGGGGGGTGGGGGAGGGGGGGGGGGCTCGTGAGGTTGCAGTTACGAGAGGTGTGCTCGTGCAAGCGCGCGTTGATATGAATAGCCCACGCTGCAAATAAATACTCGTCCATCACTTGCTGCAAACCCAGTGTTCTCTTCCAGATAACACAAACAGCCTCCGTGAGCGGTGCTAAAGGCGCTCAGCAAACTGTGACAGACAGAGTCCTGTTAATTCAATCACGAGTAGTCTACTTGAGAGCTATATTATGGACCACTTTATTCATCGATCATTAACTGGTTTCAGTGACAGCAGGTAAATAATGTCAACATAGCATGGATATACTACAAGCGTCGATCATGAATGCGGCCTGCTTTTCTTATATTTGTTCGTTACTAGCTTTTCCATCCCTTGCAATACAAGGTTCGTGCATCATACTGTAATTACCGTGTGACTGTATTTGCAGCTTTTCATTTCATTCTTATTTTCTTAAATACCCCCTTTTTTGGAGGTATTACATTTTATTTTGGTTTAGTTTGGTTCGAATTCAGCAGGCTGCAATCTGATTCATTTAATTGCTTTCTGTAACTTGAGCCCCTGGCAGCCACTGATTCAATATATGATTATTCTGCGTGCAAAACCTAAAGCTTCCTTCTTAAAACACATTGAAACCTGGAAAATATAACCCAGTTTCATAAATACGAGTCTTTTTCTTAATATGCTGGTCGCTGTCGAAGAGTAAAAAACCGAAGCTGCCGTTTTGAAGCTCTCGGTGTTTTTGATATTTGCCGCGGAGTACCGAGGAATTAGGGTGAGTTCCTTCTTTTTAAATGCTTTAAAATTTCAGCTCTGTGGAACAGAACTTCACCTAACGTGTTCAGCTCTTCCTGAAGATCGTTTTTGTAATGTCATACGTTTACGCAAAAGTACCGCAGTTCAGTTTCTTTGTCGTCACAGTCCCGCACGAAACGTCTTCTGCAATATAGACATGCTAAACCAAAATTATTGTTCTGTTTGTTTTTTTTCAGTTAATATACTATTACAATACTACTGCATGAATGTACCTGAAAAACATAAAACAGCTGCGGAATTAACACGTTGTTCCGGTCACTTCCGGCGGGTCTACCTTAAACGGTGTGCATCCTATCGAGAATTCCACCTATGAAGTGCGTTTATGATAAGAATGACTGTGAAAAAGGAAAGGAAAAAGTAAAGGAAAGGATGCCTATTGGGTGCTGAAGCTGAAAGAAATACGAACTTAATCGTTACTTCACGATTAAGCTTGTATCATGCCACTTGAACGTTGCAGGCGCCACGTATCGCATGTATGATCAATTCCCTCTCACAAATTTCAGTGAAAATTATTCCATCTTCTTAGGCTATGTAGCAACCCTGTCACTCATGACTCTTATGTAAGAAGACACTTGTGTGCGGTTTCATATTCTTAATTTCAATGTAGCATAGAGGTCTGAAAAATTGTCTGCCATGTTCTCAGTATTTTGATATTAATTGGGGGAACACTGCTTCGGCAAATGCTGCATAATGAGCCACAAGGATAATGAGCATCAAATGGATTCATTCTGGTGTTTAGTCGGTCGAAGAGTTTGGACGCCGTTTCATTAATGTGACAAAAACCCCTAAGTTCTTTTATTTGAAGGTGAAGACCACCATTCTGTGACCATCATTTTTAGAGAGCTCGACGATGAAGGTATATGTATGAAAAGACAGAGCACACTGCTGTAAGTACGACGCTTTCATCTGCATCGTATTAAAAAAATGTTTTCTGGTTCCTTAATATTCATTATGGTAGTCTGTGAAGCGAAACTTCGGCTAAATTACTTAATTATTTTGGTACAGCGCTGGAAATTGTTAAGTACACAAAAAGGTCACTGAGCCCTGGAGCGTACATATGCCGTCGCCACAGACTGAGCGGAGCGCCCATAACCGAAGGTTGAATTTAACGGGGGAAGCTTGCGTCCTTGTTGCGTAAAATCTGGAGATGTGAAGATTTTTGCTCAGTTTGCGATAACATTTCGTCTCTGAAGGGGCTGAGCAAACACTCATATGAAGTAAACGTTTATTTTCTTTCATTTCCTTCACTTGGTCATTGTCTTGGACGGGCCGTATCTACGTCGCCTTTCCAGACAACAATGTTGGTGTGATGCGCATCCACTGACTATGTGTTACCATCTTTGTCGGTCACAAGGTGCCGCTCTCTATTGTGCGGAATTTTCAAGCTGTATTAACGCAGCTTTAAACTGCAAGCGGTGTGATTGTAGATAAAAATAAAGAACCGCCGAAGTTTCTTTGAAAATATTTACGACTTTTAGTCAACCTACCCTACTCTGGTTCTTCCCTGATTTGGTAGAGCTTGCTGTGATGAGTACATTGCTATTCGCTGCGTAATTTTTTTTTGTATACCGAATATTGCATTGTCGATGCTTGCCCAGCGTTGGCAGCGGCATGTGGTCCACTCTCGACATTATGACTGCATGCTTTCCACTACTGCTATAATACGGCCGAAGTGTTATGCTTCTGTTTTTACCAGTGCTGTTATTACACGTATTACAATGAAAAATGACGGACGTGGTTGGCCTTGGCGTCACTCGTCGACCAGTTGGCCATTGTACAACTGGCGGAGGAGTGCCTTAAGGTCTTAATATGGCCCTAAGTAGCCTTTTGTCTCTTAATAATGCTGGTAACGGTGGTACGCTAGTTATAGCAATTGTTTTTGCTGTGAAATTCATCTGAGCGTTTCCGCCAGTCCTGCTAAGAAAAAAAAGTGCTTGAAATGGTGCTTTTGTGAAGGATATTTATTCAGAAATAACACAAAGCAAGACAAAGACGCCATTTAATACTTCGATTAAAAAAAATAATGCTTTTACATTTCAGAAGAAAAAATAAATACACTATCAAGTCATGCAGAAAGTTGGCCGAGTTGTTGATGCATCGTACAAACTTGGCACCAGCGCAAAGGATGGATAGATATAAGAATATCTTTACTGTAGGAAGAGGCACTTATAACGAAACAAGATGTGGGGCGGTAACGCATAAAAATTGGAGGGGACACCTAAGCTGAGGCCTTAAGGGTATGACGCGATAGCACAATGGGTTAATGCGCATATATCTGCTAATCATTCATAAATCACTCGGAGTCCCCATACCTCTCCTGGCAGTGCAGCGGTTAAGCGGTGCGCCACTGCCTTTTGATGGCAGTTACTGCCACTCGTAAGTTTTTGTGAACCGGGTTGCTCTTCTCGAGCAATCTTTCGCGACCAATAATTAACAGAACTGCTACCGGCCACGGTGATCAGTTTGCTCACAGTCCGGTGGACAGGTTGTGATGACGCCACAAGGTCACGTGACCTAAGTGGTCCACCTACCTCCTGGGTTGCTTCTCTAGGAATTATGCGTGGATTTTTCTCTCACTGTCAACGACGTCGATTACGACGGTGTATTTTCGGCGACCCGAGCTCTTTCACACTATCATGTTAAAGAAAATATGAGTGAGTGTATAGCTCTCAAGTAAATCGCGCAAACAGGTATCCAAATGAGCAATTCCTTTCCGCGGTAAAGCCAGAGGAGGAGTGCTGATACAATTATCACCTTGCTTTTTAATGCATTCTGCTGTTACACTCTCCCTACTCATCTGTTTGCTCCCCTTTCCACAGACCTGTGTGGCGTCGAACTGTGGCTTACGTTTTAACGCAGTAGCGTTAAGGTGCCCGTGTCGCAGAAAAGCCGCCGTCGTCGTCAGTATCGTTTACCTTGAGCGAAAAGTCAACGAAAGATCCCCAGAGAAGCAACCTTGGTGGGCCGCCTAGCTGAGCTATCTAGGTGGACCACGAAGGTGGCAGGTGGGCTGCCCAGGCCGCGCGACCTTGTGGCGTCATCGCAACCTGTCCAACGGATTGTGAGCAAACTGCCCACCGTAGCCGATAGCAGTTCAATTAATGACTGGTCGCGAAAGATTGATCGAGAAGAGCAACCTGGTTCACACAAGCCTTACGGGTGGCAGTAATTGCCATCAAAAGGCAGTGGCGCATCGCTTAACTGCAGCCCCATTGCGCCAAGAGTGGAATATGACTCCCAGGGATCTATGAATGTAACGTAGACGGTGATCAATTCCGCATATATGAGCATTCACCGATTAAAGGTTTTCTAGTTATACCCTTAAGGCGAAGTTCAAGTGTCCCCTCTAATTTTTATTTGTTATCGCCCCGCATCTTGTTTCTTAATAAGTGCCTCTTTCTGCAGTAAATATATTCATATATGTCTCCGTTCTTTTGTTGTTTTTTGCGGTGGCCGGTAATCACGTCCGAAAGATTGCTTTCAGATTCTGCGAATCGAACCTAACTGCAAGTTCATTCGACAGGGATGAGGAAAGGCAAGAAGTTGAGAAGAATAGCGTAGAGAGAGAGAGAGAGAGAAATAACATTTATTAGCACCCGTCAGAAGGTTGACGAAGATCCGAGCCGCAGCTAAGTCCCAGCCATGTCCTCCCCATCAGCCGTCGATCGGGATACCCTGAATCTCAGCAGCGGCCAAGGCGAGACGGGTGACTTTGCGTTGTCCCTGTTCTTCCGGTTCGATAAGCAGCGCCTCTCAGGACTCGTTTGTCCTGTCAGGTTCTCCAAATCTAGGACACGTCCATATAATATGGATCATGTCCGCTATGCCCTCGCAACGCTTGCACCTGGGGCTGAAAATTTCAGGGTGCCACTTATTATAAAGCTGGGTGTATAGACATGCTACACGCAAAGCCAGGCTATATAACGGCCTAGTCTGCGGTGGGTCATGAAACAAAACACGGCCGGGTTTTGTCTGGAACCAGCGTTTGTCATGCCGATAGCCTCAGAGAGATAGTGTTGTTGCTCTTAGAGTCAACTTCACGTGCATTCACTGCAAGACTGCGCAATATCTTGGTTTTGAAAGAGCGCCTCATTTTTCTCCGTGCATTGTCGCATTTTGCCCCAGGAGACGAGGAAAAGTGTGACGTTTCAAACTTTTTAATACCATAAAATTTTAGTGTTTCGCTTCAGCTGGGCTTTTCTTACGTACTGAGCGAGACGCCAGGACGATACCAAAGAATTGTATAATATTTGTTTGTTGATGCCATGACATTTTGCTCACTCTCTCTTAAATACTACGCTTATTATTTCCTTCCACATGTGCCGAACTGACAGCAGCGCCATTTTGTTTGGACTGTTTGTCCTAATGTCTATGTTTTAATTCCGCACGTGTTTAAGTTGGCCTCGCTGTCCTCCTAAGCACGCCAGTGGTGAGTTCTTGAAGCATGCGTATGCTTCCTACGTATATACAGTACGTGCGAGTGCAGCAAGGCCGTCCAGTGCGTGTCATGCACCCTGTTCTTAAGTGCGACGAGGACGACGAGCCCAACTTGAATTCCTTGGCGATGCAAAAGTCTAACACTGAACGCCATGCGTGGAATCCTAGACACTGAAAGCAGCTAGTCTTTGTAAATCTCCACGAAGTATTTCTTCCGTGTTTTTTTTTTTTTTTGCTGAAGTGAAAAATATTTTCGCATAAATATTCAAGAACGGTTTCAAGAGAGCGTTCTATGCAAATCTGAGGGAGTGTTCAAAAGTTTCGAATTCGCTGTCACTGACGTTCGCAGTGCTTCTTTGGTGCCGGCTCTGGAATGCAGCGAAGTTGCAGCCTCAACCCACTCGAATCGCGACCGCCCGAGTCCCTGGCGCGCCTCACTGGCTGCGACGGGTCTCTAAAAATTTAGTTTTTGTCATTTCCTTCACCAAAGTTAAGTTGCAAGACAGCTGATTTTTTTTTAAAGGGCCAGGGGGGGGGGGGAGAGAGGGGGGGAGCGACCTTACTTTAGTCCAAACAAGGTATTGCTTGGAAGGAAACTTCGGTGGGACTTGTAAGCAAAAGACACACTACGTGTTCGTTATTCATGTTAAGACTGAGCAGATACTGGTGGAAAACTCGCTGCAGAAAAGAAAAAAATTATCTTCAAGATGTAAATATTCTAAAAGGTAAGAAACATTCAAGTTGTCTAAATCTCTCAAAGCGCGTAATAGCCCTCTAGTTGGCGCATGTTTGGCCATAGACTCAGGGATTTTACTAAGGTCAGGAGCCTGGCTTCCAGCAATTCGCCTAACGTACAATTTTATATTTCCTACGTAGCAAAGGGCCGCAGACGTTTGTAAATTCGTTGACTGGTCTGAATGACCGATAAAAGCAATTATTTAATAACGACAGCATGGGAAAAGTAATTCATTGATGAATCCGCGATATACTGTACTCTTAATTTCGACACCGTATCTTGCTCGGAAAGAATGTGGACAAGCTTTACGCTGACGTCATCCATACCGAAAGCCACCGCGCCTTGCTCCGTTCCAGCCTCATTCGCCCTGACACGTTGGCTCAAGGTTTCCTGGCTGCGCCCCCCTGCTGTTCGTAATCCTTGCATGGGTAAAATTTATAATAGCATACCTTCAGGTATGCAGCCGCAGAGCTTCAGTTATTATTATGCAGCCGCTGGCTGTATTCCATCTCTTGAACATGCTTATTCTCATCGGCTGAGGAGTCTATAGTATTGCCGGTGGTTGCACGGGCTGGCTTATGGCACAGTCTGACTTCCTTAAAGTGTGTTTTGACTTGATGACAGCATACACTGGCGGGTCTTCATCGAAGTCACTGCACCTCTGCAGCATTGCATCTGACAAGTTCTCAGGGTGGTTCATAAAATAGTTAAAAAAATAATATGCTGGGGATCTCACCTGAAAATGCAATATAGACCTGACATCGCTTCTGCTGGGAATGGTGAAGCTGGCCCTTTCGCCTGCGATGCCCCGCCGTAACCTAAAAAACTTGGACAGCTAAACAACAGAATATATACTGCATATGAGCTGCCATTTCTGGCTACTGAGGACAATGCGACAAGAGTCTGCTTGGCAGAGGCACTTGGCCCTGCTGATGCTCAAAGCGTTCGCTAAATTTGAAGCGAATCAGACTATTCATGTGGCCTTAGCGTTCAGGAAAAGTCACGCTCTGACTTCCCATTGTTCAGTGCGCGTGGGAAGGGGGGGGGGGGGGGGGGGGGGGGTCGGCGACGTTTAGGACTTTATGCGGCGGCTCCCGCACTATCGGGCGGGAAGGAAGGCACTGCATGACAGTTCCAGAAGGGAGCGTCTTCCGTATGTGTGCATGCGTAAACCAGCTAGTGCTCCCGGAAGAACCAAGAATAGTGGGGAAGGAGGTCTCACGCTATCTCCTCGCTTTGTAGCGTGACACCGGATTGTTCGACAAGGGGTCACCGGCCATTACGTTAGCGAAAGAGGCATTCGGCCAGAACATTTGCGGGCCGCTGGTGAAGCAGAAGGCATTTCACAACGCCAGCCCCACGGTAGCCAAAAACGAGCGCCACGCTACGGAAAGGTTTCCATTGCGATGAGTAATAAGTAACCGTGTCCCCTTTAGTCCCACGCGTTAGCTGCTGTTTGAAGCACCGTATCTTCTTTCCGGCTGTAAGGGTGAAAATGTGCAGCCGCGATCGAAGTCCCTGGTTACGGCGGTCGGATTTTTATGCGCTTAAATTATAGGTGGCGTGTACTCAGACTGCATGTTTTTTTAGAAAATACAATAATGATGAAACTGAGCGTATTAATTCTCTTTAGTTCCTATGCAGTGCCCTAATCCGGCAATACTCACCGGGCTGTGCAAGTGCCTATGGCGTCATGCTATTTAGCACGAGGTCGCAGGTTCGATTGCCGTCCACGGAGGCCCCATTTCGATTCAGGCGGGATGCGAAATCGCTCATGCCGTAACATTTCGGCGCATCTGTGTTGAACAATCCCTAGCTGCCGCAATAAACTCGTAGTACCCCTGTGCAACATACTTGCAGCCCACAATTGGTTCTGCAGGGGAAATTGCACAATTCAGTAATCCATCATTAAAAAAGCAAAACACGCAGAATAAAGCAAAACACGCGTACTGCACAGTTAGAAAAGAACAAAAAGAGGCTACTTGGAATTCCCGAAGACGTAGTCTCAGCAACGGATCGTCCGCATGTAATTTTTTTTTTTACAATGCTTCTTGGAGGTGGAGGTTCCTGTTGCGCAAAGCGTACCGACCATGCAAAATAATTTCTTTTCATACGACTAGGAGCGTGCCGGTAGCTCGGAAAAATGGTGCATGCGCTCGCGTCGGATCGCAACATATTTGGCTGTGCATCGGTGCTCAGTAAAGTCCCGCACGCACTGTTGGTGTTTCAACACAAAATTGAAAGCGTAGGCGGACTCGGCCTACGCTCGGAAGAACCGTGGGGCAGAGATGCTGCCTTACGCTGGGCGCATTTCTTTATATGTTCATTCAGGGGTGCGACGACCGTTGATAGTGAAATAGCAATGCAAAACGAAGCCGCGTTGAATGCCTTGCTGGTGCAGCTTGATACTATTTTTATCTTTCACGTGTCGTGCGCAAGAAAACAGCAGTGCCTGTACTCCACCTCATTACGTCTTGCAGTTGACTGGAAGCTACGAGCGTGAGGCAATTGCACCAAGAAGTGTGTGTGTGGGGTTGGCAAACACGTGAAAATATTGCGCTTGTGGAAGCCTTCGCCTCGCACTCCTCGCTTGCACTCAGCGGCAAGAATTTGTGAGATGGCATACAGTCCGGTACGGCAAATCACTACGATAAAATATTTTGGAAATATGGGGCGCCAGCCTGTAATTGCCGCTGCATTTCGCGCTTCAATCAGTACTAAGCAGGGAGGGCCATATTTCGGTATCAGACCAGCTTGTTTGGTATTCCGCCTTGCCACATTTTTTACCCGTAATCGAAAAGGAATGAAAGCTTGCGGTACCCTAATATGTCTTACCTTATAATGGCAGGCTGGCTCTGAAAAAAAAAAGGCCACATACGTGCCTGAACCCACCAATATGTGTATCTGGCACTGCACGAGGCAAGCGCAGGTGCAATTTCAGCAAGGCATGCTGTGTCCACTGCCGACTGACGCTGAGGAAAGCGCGCCGCACCGTTCGGCGATAACGAGAGAGCGGCAATAAACGCAGGGCGCGTTTGCCCCGCCAGCGGTTTGTCAGACTAAAGGGTAAACGCTCGCAGCAGTGATCGCTCGCTGTCGTCTGCAGCTTGTTATTAGAGAACAAGCTGTTCGACTTTTGTTTTGTTCGTCATTGCCTAATTGCTCCTATTCATGTGTGAAACCGGTAAGGCTTGGATAATGTTTCCCGAAATGCAAGTGTTGTAGCAGAGTGCTGCGCAATGTACAAGGAAGGGGGGCATCGCCCTTTGCATAGAACATAGAGAAATTAGTGAACAGCGCTTCAAGCAGGGAGAAATCAGAGCCTACTCTTTCAGACACTCGAACATAGAGCAAGTTGCACGAGGAAGCGCGTCATTTTTATGAGTCAGAGTTTTTGTTGTTCACTTTTTAGCCGCGGACATGGCTCAGAAAAGTACCGGTCGAAGGGGGAACACTGCACTCCTGATTAGTTGTAGCTGGTCGTTGATTCGTGTAGGGGCGGGGCTGTCAGTATAAGTGTACCGAAATTTCACTGTGTTCATGCACTGTATGGTCCTCTACTTGGAATGCTTCGGTCGCTGCGATAGGTTTCAAACTTCAAGCCTTTTGCTCAGCAACACTACGCCTCAGCGGGTGAACATTTGCGTCCGCGGTGTACTACCGCGAACAAATGACACGTGAAAGGGCCAACTAAAACGTTAACAGAAAAATAAAAAATTATGTTGGGGAAAATTAAAGTTAACGCGAGTGATTATCCCATCGAGAGATCGCTAATCGCTCTCGAAAAGCGTTACCGAGCCGCCTTTTACCGTTTTTTGCTCGTGTTTGAATTATCTGGTCTGCATTTCGATCGAAGGTGATAGTAAATAATTACTTCTATTTCCAAGAGAGGGAAGCAGATTTAGGCGGGGAGGTGTGAAGATGTGAGGGCGTTACTTTATGACCACGATATGAGCTTGTCAGTCTCGCCAGGCACTACCATGATTCGGATTTAAATTTCTGCTTACATCTGTAATACGTGCAGCTCTTTGGTTATAGAGCTATGACATGAGATCGCAGCTAATAAAAGAAGGGTTGGGTACTGCTCTGTGCAATGAAAATGTACGTTCTCGTATTGTTTTCTGAGTACGCATTAATTATCATCACTAAAACTCGAGAGACTGCTGCGCGTCCAGTAGGAAATGTAACCTCGTGAAAAACAAAGACAGAGGCAGTGCAACGCTTCGTATTTTTAACTGCGGTGGTTCGATGCATTCAGGTACATTCAGGTGGTACATTCAGGTGTAGTATCAACTGGCCGCCATTCGTTGAATATTTTCTTTAGTGTGAAAGCACCATTCCAATAGCAATCTTGAAAAAGTCGATGCGTCTGTGAAGCCTCGACCTTTGCCCTTTGAGATCAAATGACCTTGGTCGAATCTGACAGCTGGTGAACCTGGATATGCTCGAGTGGAATCTAGGCTTGACCTAGCCTCAAAATGGAATTGGCCAACCTCCAAAAATGAGATTGGCCCACCCCCAAAATCTGGGTGGCCCCCTCCCTAAAATTTGAAAATTGAATGGAACCACGTTCGTAATTGGGACCTGGGACACCCCCACAATGTGCTCGCCCCACCCTCCAAATATCAGTGGCCCACTGCCGAAATTTTGAAAATTGAATTGACCCACGTTCGGAACCAACCTGGAACACTCCCAGAATGGGTTTAGCCACCCCCAAAATTTTGGTGGCCCACTCCAGAAAAATTGAAAATTGAGTTGCGCCACGTTCGGAACCGTGCTTCCGCACAATATTTCGTACTTAGCTATGTTAACCCGCCAGCCGTTTATTTTTTTCTGGCCCGCTACCAACACACCTGAAAAAGGCTCGCCCGATGCAGTGCATTTTTGCATTTCCAGTGTTTACATGAACGCGAAAAGAATGCATCGTCACAAGGATATGAGAGTGCGGAACAATTTTACTGCGCTTAAGACTTAAAGCCTGTTTTCCGTCCTCTGGTTTTTGTTAAGCTGCAATGACTCCGTTGCGCGGGAAGAGAGCAGTTCACTTTGACACAGGAAAAGCTTCGGTCGGAATGGTATTTGTTTCTGCCCATGGATTCACGAAAGTTCATTTTCAAACAGTTTCCGAGGGTTTAACACAGCACAGAGCAGATTCTAGAAAAAAAAAACTTTGCAAATGATTTAATGAAATGCGTACTCTTGCGGACTTGCCGCAGTACTCTCAACTTTATTAAAATTAGGAAGCACGAAACGCATCTCGAATTAAATGCTACACGTAGCAAAGCTCCAAAACAATGTTTGCCGTGAAAAGTTAGCAGAAGAGATAAGCCCAAACCATCTGGCATACAAAAAGTTGTATATACGATGGAAGTAAATTAAATAAAAAAAGGATTTATTTAGCCTCTAGTGAGAAATCCTGTAGGGCAGTCGCCATCTTTCAAGTAGCGGAGAGTCAGGCTCAGCATATGGCAGCTTGTAGTCAGAACGCTGAAAAGAGAACGGAAAGAACAATTTAATGCTAAAAAAGAGTATGGAAACGACGCACAGGTACCCTTTTGACCCTCTTAGCACCTTTTAGACCTTCTTAGTATCTTTGGCGTGTGCCAGCATACCTGCTTAAATGCTAACTTACCCAACTGTCCCAGCTTTCGTTCACGACACGGTTCTCTTCTCTTTGATATTTTCCCTCTGATTTCGACACTGACAGGGTGCTGGAAAATGCAGAGGACCCACTCCTACTCACCGTTTTTGTCTTGTTTTCAGAAAATATGCTCGTTACCGTTCGCTCCTCTGCTCGAACACAAGAAAACTGCCTAATGAGGGCATCCTACTTTCAATGGCACAACGTAAAACGCGAACAACGGCGCGGGCTGGTACGCAGGGATGGACTAAGCAGAATGTTTTAGGGACGTGGCCAAAACAGCGTACCAATGCCAGATCATAGCACGGGCTCATCAACTTCCTGTCGGTCTCTCTGTTAGACGCACAGCTGTTATTGGTGACCCACTTCATGCAGTTGCTTGTTGTGGTTTAATTCTCTCAGACGTAAAAGCTGATGGAAGCCTCTTTCTGACCTGAAATCGAGAGCGCCTGTATGCGTAAAGAGTTCACACGAGGAAGTGAGTTTAGGTCCTCTAATCATGCTCATGCTGGCAGACGTCATTAGCTATAGAGGCTTGCATAGTCAAGGGTTCGACGAAAGTTCGTCTGGTCAGGCATTAGTAGAGGCAAAAGATTACAGTCACTGACCAAGTCAAAGTAAAAACAAATTGACGTTTCGGAACCCGTACGGGTTCCTTGTTCACAATGAGGCTAAAATGGCAGTGGTCGAAACTAAAATACCCAAAGTATGATGTAATGACTATATGTACACGGGTGGCATCGTCCCTTCCTTCCGGTTCACAGTATCAGGTATCGTCTGGATGAATGATGACTCAAGCAAAAGCCGTGCCGTCAGGTTCCGCTCTTTGGAAAGAATTGCGGCGTTGTCCCAGGCGATATCATGCGTTTTTTCGTGCAAGTGCTCGGCAATCGCATTGGAAGCCACTTTATGGTTATCAACATCGCGCTGATGCTCTTTCAATCTTCTGGGGAATTTTCCCGTTTCGCGTATGTAAACGTGGTTACAATCACCGCACGGGATTCGGTAGACAACGCCGGGAAAGCGATTATCTGGAAACTGTATGAAACGGCTTGCAACTGTATGAAACTCCGAACGCGAGTGAAAGAAATTAATGGAATATTTTCGCCGCGGGGATTCGGCTTACGCTTGTATACAGAGTGGGTCGGGTACGTTTACAGTGCTCAAACAGGGCTTGCCGAGCCGAAAGAAAAATCTAACAGCTGTTGGTTGGTTAGATACGGTGTCAGCGCTTGTATGGCTCGTGATGAATGGTAGTCATTTCACTTGTTCACAAAGATTTTCCTGAAATGAAGCAGCTATGGCCTAGTGCCAATTCGTTTGCTTAGCAGTGCACGCACGGCGTGCTTTTAACAAGCCTTGTGCGCTGTAGCTTTTTGTAGCTCCCCTCCTAACCTTTCGGTTGTTTCTTAATGTCTTGAAATTTTCTAGCTTTGGCAGTACTAAACATTACCTGGACATTTTTTAGTTATTTGCTCTCGAGGACGAAGCATTACAAAGAGGTGTGAGCAAGAATTCAGAGCAAAAAAAAAAGTGCAGTAATGCATTCTGGCAAATTATTTTCGAAAATGGTTACGGATGGCGGCTTTCAACAAAAAAATATCATCTGTTGAAACGCGGGAAGTGGGAAGATGGTAGTTCAAGTCGGAGCTGGTTTTGGCAGTGAACTAGTTGAGAACCAAACTGGGCCGGCTTCTATAGGCACACATATCTTGTACTGAAGATAAATTCGCGAGAGTCTTGGAAGCATGCAACTAAAGAACCCGTTCTAGTTCTTGATCCAGGCCGTTCTTTTCGTCAGCTCGAGAGATGCTGAAAGAAAGATTTTGCGCCTAACACACACCACACACAGAAGGAAGACGACACCACACCAGTATGCAACACCAACTAGCCCAGCAGTTAACTCTCGAGAGATGCGTCCTCAACTACAGAACGCGGCGTGATTGCGGTGACGGTGACAGCTTTAAACGGGTGCCAGTTCAATACTTCGACGGAACGCCCTGCCGGCAGTACATCAGGCATTCGCACTTGGACGACGCAGTTTGGCCGACACCAAACACCTGCATCCGCTACGGCACCACTCACCGGCTGTATAAATTCACCTGCACAACGGCAACCGCTCAATGGGCGCGGCGAGAGCCTTGCAAGCATGCAAGTTAATACAATTGGAAATTGAAAATCGGCACAGGAAATAGCGCAGTATCTGTCTCGCATCTCGGCGGACACCTGAACCGCGCCTTAAGGAAAGGGATAAATGAGGGAGTGAAAGAAGAAACGAAGAAAGAGGTGCCGTAGTGGAGGGCTCCGGAAGAATTTCGACCACCTGGGGATCTTTAACGTGCACTGACATCGCACAGTACACGGGCGCCTTTGCGTTTCGCCTCCATCGAAACGCAGCCGCCGCGGTAGGGTTTCAACCTGGGTACTCCGGATCAGTAGCCGAGCGCTCTAACCACTGCGCCACCGCGGTGGGTGCAAGTTAAGAACCAGTTCTTGTCCTTAACTTGCAGGTGAGAGGCTATAGCCACGTTGCTGGCTACCGTAGTGATGATGTATGCTTGCTGCTCTTGCCGTGCCCACAATCGTTTTTAGAAGGGCTGAAAAGTGCTTATCACTGCTTTGTTAACCTATTGCCTTGCTGTGGCAATAGCGTGGCCGCGACTTAAGAAAAGCGTGGCCTCAACAAACAGTCGCCTCGAGGAAACTATTGGTAAATTAACTTCCAGTGACCGAAAAGTAGATGATATTTCAAACATGGTCGCAGACTACACAACCAAGGTTTGTGAATTGCAAAACAACTTTCGGCAGCCTTCTTCTGAAAATGGACTATCTCGAGAATCGAAGTCGTAGAAATAATTTAATAATGTATCGCTTGAAGGAAGAAAGCGGAGATCTTTCACATTCCTTGGAAGAGATGGCCTCACAAATTCTTGAAACTAAACTAAAGATTTCAACTGTGCAAATTGAGCTCGTCCACAGAGTTGCGAAACCGAGCGGGGATAGATGTCGACCTATAATATTTATGCTGTTAGACTAGAGGGATAAACCAAGGATACTGACAGCGTGAAGCGCATTTAAAGGTTCAGGTTTGAGCGTATCAGAAAACTTTTTACCTCGAGTCCAGGCGATAAGAAAAAACTTTAGACCTATAAAAAGCAAACAGGGACAAAGGCGACAGAGTAGTATCATCATGCGACAAGGTTAAAATAAACGGGAAGGCTTTCAGATGGGACGAAGGACTGAACAAGGCAGATCAGTTGGCAGTTCAGTGACACACCTGGCATAATACTGGCAGAAATAATCGCTACAGTGCCTTCCAGTCTACACAACCGAACCGAGGAAGAACGACGCTACCTGTATTATTATCAACGCTCGGAACGTCGTGAACAAAATAGATAACTCGAAAGCCTTCCTCTTGGTTGTGGCCCTGACGTCACGCTTCTCACGGAAACATGGCTCCATCCCAGTATCCCTGATACTGATGTTATACCTAGCTCGCACGATATAGTTCGCCAGGAGCGTGGCTCGAGAGATTGTGGCTTCGCGGCCATAATTAGAAAGAGCATTAACTGCACATTAATTCTTCACAACACACCTGTCGAAATGGTTTGAATTCACTTTCAATTATATCAGGGTATCCTTCTTATTGGGGTAATGCACAGGCCACCGAATGCTGACATTTTGATTTCGGAATCGCTTTACGACTTTCTTCATGAGCACAGAAAAAGCTACCCTTCTATAATCTTGTGCGGAGACTTTAATCTGCCCATGATAAACTGGGACGAACTTTGTGCTCGTCCTTCATTTCCACATTCGGAACTGCTAATCGATATTGCTTTTTTTTTAATTTTAAACAGAGGGAACTACCAACACGTGTCACTGCGACCTCTAAATCAATTCTAGATTTTGATTTTATCTCAGAAGAAATAAGTGACCTATAGGTTTGCTGTTGAGGTTCTGCCAGGCATGTCTTATCAAAAATCGATCCTTTTTTAAAGCAATCTTAAAATAAATTTTGAGACTTTAGAAAAGCTGCCGACGACAGCGTGTATGGCTACTCAGAACATGATTTTGAATCTTTCCTTAAATAAACACAAGCAAGGGCAGCGTCAACGATTTATGGATGCATTTAAACACTTCGTACTAAAATGCACTAGGAAATACGTTCCCATGAAGCACAAGAAAGCACCTCGCCACACTCCATGGATTGCTCGGTACATATTACACCTAAAGCGTCGCATCGATCCCAATTCACGCCCCATTTCTTACACCAGCCGTTCAATGCTACAGTCAATGCGTACTGAACTCAAAAATGAAATTAAATCATCTAAAAGCCACTTTTTCAACGTTAAGATGCACCGTTTTCTTACAAACGCGCCAAGAAAGTTTTGGACGCATTTAAAAGACAAAAAGGTCCGGTGGCTAAAGTGAGACTGAACGATGCCGAGACTAGCGATACCCAGTGTATTGCTAAGGCTTTCAATGCGTATTATGCTTCTGTTTTTTTTTACATGCTGACAATCTTAGTCCTGAATTATTATGCCCAAAACACGAGCTGCCGAACTTCTTTGTTACGGAACACCCTGCAGGGACGTTTGCAACATGCAGATGTTGGTGAGTTGGGACACCACGGGTTCCTGAGTTTCCGCTGGAACATCCCCGCAGGGGGATGATGGTGAGCAGTGCACCACCACAAACCCGAGCACCCGCGCTTAGTTGTGTGTGGCATCATCGTGTACGAGGAAAAGGGGATCCTGGCGAATGAGGCGATGCCCAGCGTTTCGACTTTTAAGGCTCCTCGGCGGAGGCAACACACCACTTTGGTCCCAGCTTCCCGTAAATGGCACCTCCGGCTTGACCCGACCGGGGGAGATTGGCAGTCGCCTTTTCATGCCTTCCCCTTCATCTCTCACTATCATATTTTCTTTCTCACAACTCTTATCTGTCTCCTCCTCTCTTGGTTTTTCCGTTTTTCCTGGCGGCTAGGGAAAACCTTGTGTGACGAACTACATTGAGTTTCGTCATATTGTGCTATAGTTGCGGTGTACTACACCATTCGTGAGAGCGACTTGTTTGAATGTGAGACTGTGCTCCTCACCCCTTCTCTATTTCTCTTTTCAATCCCCTCATCCCTCCTCCCCAGTGCAGGGTAGCCAACCGGGACACCCTTCTGCAGGGTTAACCATCCCTGCCTTCCGTCTTCCTCTTTATCTCTTTCTCTCTCTCTACTGCTGGCGTGGGCAGAACTTGCGTGCAAGTTCCTGTCCCGTCCCCTCGTTGGGCTCCATGGTGGGCGGCTTGCACCGTGGCCGAACATTACACATATTTTATGGCTTCCCCTTTCCAACAAAACGATCTCCCTCAAAAAAAAGAGTGGGGACCGATGTAACTTCTCAATACTTTCTGAAACTGAAGGAAACTTTCCAATAACTCCATGTTCTGCACAGTGAAGAGACCGAAAAAACGGCCTGAATGATATCCTCATTCTTGATCGCAAAAAGCCTTACCGGTGCCTTGGGCAAGGGCTACAAGCTAAAAAAAAATGTCTAGTGGTGACCTCCTCCTGGAGCTTAAAGACAGTGCCAACATTCAAAACTATCCACTATAACATCAGTTGGGGAAACCGCAGTATCAATAACTGCACACAGGTCTCTGAACACCGTCAGAGCGTTGCCGTGGTCGCAAAGCATTCGCGAAATGCACCTCACATGAGCACATTTAAAGAAAACTGTGAAGTTGCACCATGCTGCGAAAACTGTGAAGGAGACCACACCGCTTATTCAAGGTCCTGCCCAACATAAAAAAACCAAAAAAGAAGTAATTACTTTGAAAACAAAGGAAAACATTTCATTCAGAGGAGCAAGTCAACGACTCTCACATACCATTGGCACTTCTCCTTCAGTGCAAAAACAAAATTCGCCGATGTGGTGCGACGGGGCGGGGCACCACACAGAGCTTCGGCACTTTCCCAGGCCACAGCGCTCCCGGCAAACGCGGCCAAGGCAGCCCTGCCATCTCTAGAAAAGGGCTTGCCAACCCTCGAGTCGGCAGCCCAAATGAAATCTAGAAGAGTGCCCAAATGACTCCCCCCATCGGGGGAGGCCTGCATCTCGCACACCGGTGGCATCTTAGCAGCACTCCAGTGCCTCCAATGAGGCAAGGGACACAATCACTATCATATCCACAATGCAGGGGTGGCACAGCTCACTAGAGCGTGCCAGGAAACCGAAAACTCAGATTACAGGGCCAAATAAACCGGGAGCCTAGGCTTTTAACCGCATCCCCCAGAAAACAGTGGCATTCCTAAGTTAAGAGTGAGTTAGAAATGCCATTTTTAATTAGGAATCCTAACTAAAAATTTCACTCCTAACTCATTGGAACTGCCGAGGACTGTTGAACAACTACCGCGATGTGAAATAACACCTCTTAAACTAATTTTCTCCTGTGGCATTACGCTTACAGGACACAAGCCTAGGACCTCAGCATAAGAACTTTTTAAAGAAATATTAAGCCTTCCGATGTGACAGAGAGCACTCAGGTAGGCTATCTGCAGGTGTCGCTATTATCGTACAGAGTGGTGTTGCAACTGACCAAGTCAAACTTAAAACTACATATATAGCTGTTGCAGTCACTGTTCTGCATTTCAAAACAATTACAATCTATTCTATACACCTCGATCCACACTTAACGGTCGCACTGCACGATTTAGAAGCATTTTTTAAAGCTACCAGAGCCATATATAGTCGTTGGAGATTTTAATGCTCGCACTGGTTTTGGGGGTAGTGAACAGACACAAGAGATCGTATTTTAGACGATTTTATTCTGTCCAAAAATATCTGCCTTCTGAATACAGGAAAACCCACGTACTGCTCTCCAATCTCTGGAAAAATGAGCTGCATAGACCTGCCTTTTGGTTCACCGTCTGTTTGTATCGATTTTAAATGGGACGCTCTGAATAACCCCATCGGAAGTGATCACCTTCCTGTGGTAAATAACTTGTCATCACCACTATCAATCATTCCAAGTAAACCGCGTCGTTGGAAGCCTCATGTGGCTGACTGATAGCTGTTTCGGGAAAAGGCCTCCCTTGAAAAATTATTTGCATATCATCTCAGTGTTGATGACCTGAATTAAACGTTTACATCTTGTATCACTGCAGCGGCACGTTTAGCTATTCCTCAATTCTCGGGAGTGGTTCGACACAGCTACAAGGTGTGGTATTACAAAGAATGTAGGGAAGCGAAAAAGAAGCAGAATAAAGACTGAGAGAGTTTTTCGCACGTACTGAACACATTAGGACAATCTGAACTTTAAAAAGGCGAGAGTAAATGCACGGACTATCCGTCGGAATGCTGAGAAAGCGTCCTGGCAAAATTACATATCGTCCATAAACAGTTCAATTACATGCAAAAAACAAAATCTGGGAGCAAGTTCGTAAATGAAACGGCAACACCTCCACCTACCCAATTCCTTTTCTTACAGGCCCTAGTACACAAAGAAATATAGAAGACCAAGCAGACGCCCTAGGTTAACATTTCGAAAGTGTTTTAAGTTCTTCGAACTATACAGAATTATTTTTGAAATACAGAAACACAGCTGAGAAACCCCAACAAGTGGTAGCACAAAGGAACCATTTCATAGATTAATTACAATCCAAGAAATAGACGGTTCTATCTTCCGGGATACAGACTGCTCCCGGCCCTGATGAAATACGTACATTACGAAATGCTAGCACATATTTTCCAACCTTCTGTAGAAGCACTTTTGAAAATGTTTTAACAAAATATGAACACTACGAAAAATTCCGGAAGACACCGCAGCGGTGGCCTCGTGGTTGAGCATCCGCCTCGCATGCGGGAAGTGCGGGGTTCGATCCCCAGTGCCGCCGGGTACAAAACCGGTGATACAATGGGTGCAAGCTTCCCTTGGCCTGGTGCTCGGCTTATTTAGGGTGAAATCTTTGGGAAATATGTCTTTGACCCTACTTTAAGCAAACAAAAAATGCCTTTTTCCATGGCGCTCTTTGGCCGCAGATGCCTTGCACCATAAAAATACAATATCATCAGCATCAAAAATTCCGGCAGCTTGGAAAAAAGACATTATAGCGCCATTTCTGAAAACTTGAAAGCAGCCGACATCCCCTGATAGTTATAGACCAATAGCTCTTACCAGCTGCCTCGCCAAGTCTTTTGAAACCATTTTGAATAGCAGGCTGACCTTCGTGCTTGAAACTGGTGAGCTTCTTGACATTCACCAGTGTAATGGTTATGGCTCTGGCACGATTGCTTAGGACAGATGCACATGGTAAGATATTTCCATGAAGTTATTCTTTTAAAAGAAAGCTCTCTAGCTCTACACGTTACTTATTCTCCTCTTCCATATCTAACCCTGGCGTCATTTCCTTCACTACTGTTTAGTGTATCTCTCCTCCTCGTCGACGACGCGGTTTTCACCGACAGTGAATACTGGGTCACCTTACTTTCCGGAGCTGTATCTTCGTCCCTCCTGGCATGGCATGGGAGGATGTTTCCATTGCGGCCTCTTCAGTCTCTCCATGCGAGCCTTGATAGTAAATGGCCGTCAGCCCTCCCTGCTCCCATGCTGTCTTGAGGACCAAATACGGATCCATGAATGGCGATTTCGAATGGATTTCATTCCGCATTACTTCTAGTTCAATATCATGGGATTGTTTATTTGATGGCACTCGTCAAAGTTCCCAATTTTCTTCCTGTATTTATCGTTTTCGCCTGGAGCCATCTGTTTCAACATTGTCGACGATACCCAATTCATGGTCGGCTGGTACCAGACCGCTTTTTAAAGAGCTGAAAAACACGAGTCGCTCCCAAGGACAGATGTGAATGAATGGTTACGGTAGGCCGCAGCAGATTCCAGTGCGTATTTCCATCCGCCTTTGAAGTTTGGGGATTAGTGGTGCATTTTCAAGTCGCGAACTTTCTGCCAGGAGAGCGGCCCTTGGGCATATAGACATATCGCCGAAAATCTACTCCCATCCCAGCATTGCCAGACTTGATACGGTTACCTTT